>NC_056725.1:828135047-828237547 GCF_019279795.1 Protopterus annectens
AGCTTTAAATACAACATTGTTCTATTGTTCTAGTATATACATCTTATATTTTATCTCACTGTATTATTTAATGTCCTTCAACCAGCATCTGTTTTCAGTGTAACAGTATCTATTGTACAGTGTCAACATTTTATTTAGACAACACTTTATTATCAATGCATTCCTTGCTTCATTTATCACCATTGTATACACATATATATATATATATATATATATATATATATATATATATATATATCCTTTTGCCCATATGTATATTTTAAGTAACCATTTTATTTTTGACGTTTCTTTATGCCAGATTTAATATACAACTAAGATGGCTGTTAGTATTTGTTGCAAACCCTACCTGTACATAGTCCAAGTAGGTTCATACTTCGTACTGTTATGACAACATAGCCTTATAAAACTTAATTTATTTCAACATCCAGTCAGGTTAATAAAAGCATTGTTATTGTTGTTATAAAATGTAAATTTTAATATATAATAACATTTTGGCTTCTAATGTAATCTCTATGTATAAAATAAACAACACTTTTATATAGTACATTCATCTGAGTTGAATTTTTTACATCTTTAGATTTAAGTCTGTTTGTATTCATATTATAGGCTTTGATAATGTTCTTGTTTAATAGATAAGTTATATGTAATTTTTGTGATATTTTATACTTTAGATAGTATCAGCAATTAATATGAATTTATTAAGGCTTCATCTGATTCATGTAATCTCTTACTTTTAACTTTTCTTGTACCTTGTTTTTCTCTATGAAGCACAAGAGAATCTTTAATAATCTTGAAGAAAACAATATATTGGCCAAAACTGAATAAATGGACCTGTCCTTACCTAGTCTGAAAAGACGAGAGGCTAGAAGTACTTTAACTTCAAAAGGCAAAACCGGAAAAAAGTTCAGAGAAAAGTAATTTTTTTTTCTGCATTCAGTGTATCTTTTCACTGAATGGAAGTTCCAGACTACTGAGGACATATCCCGCCATAAGGTAATATCTCTAATCTTCTAATAAATAGCTTTATTTATATACTTCCACTCATTTAATTAATAATGCAAATACATTCAAACATGTTAGTTTAATTTCCTGGGAAAATTAATGACTCATATTGATATTTAGTTTGGCACTAATAGGACATGTAATTTCTTATATGTTATTATTTGCCTCCTCTCTTTTCTTTAATGTAGTTTAGCTACTTGTTCTATCTCTTTACCCTAATAGTTTTATTTTCTCTCTCTCTTTCTTTTATACTTTCTTTCTTTTCTCCTCTTGCTCTCTTAGTAGTGAGAGATAATAGTGTTAGGAACTCTGTGCTTTTAAGTAATATATATGTATCTTCTTATATACTTAGTTTGGGGTTAATGAGCTTTCTTTGTGCTGTGGGAACTTGTCTTTGCTATCTTTCTTCTCCTAAAGTCATTCCTGTTCTACATTCCTTTCTTTTGTTCATTTGCTCTTTCCCCTCTTTTGTGTGTCCTTTCTCACTTGGTTGTTTATATTTATTTAAAGTTCTATTTAATGATTAATGATTATGTATTGACTGGGGCTTGATTTTGCTCTTGGGAGTGGGTACCTTCTATGTACTTTAATACACTGTGCTGGCTTTGGTATTAACCCTTTTTTTTACATTTTTGTCTCACATGTAATATGCTTTCATCTGCTTGAATCCTACACGAGTCACTGGTCATTTTTTGCCTAATTTCCCACTAAAACTATCAAAGTTTCATTACTCAGTGGTCCTGAGCATATATATAATTGTTTACCCTCTTACAGCAAGTCCATTAGCTTGGAGAAGCAGCTTCTCACCAGATGTGACCTTTGAACTTTCAAATGTAGTTCCATTGGAATGTTTGAATGGAACCAAATTTAGCTAATCTGTTGATGTGGCACCCCCCCAAAGAACAATATGGGAAAGAGGCTGATGATGATGATGATGATCCTAGAAACCTGAATGCCATCTACACTAACTGGTAGCATACATCTGTTGTACATAGATGCTAGACAAGAAGCTGACACCTTCAGTAGCTATGGCTGTGTTCGGTAAAGCAAGAAATGAAGCTTTGAAATGTTCACTCTGTTACTGTTTTTTGCCTCTAACTGCTCTCCCCTACAACAGCCTTACATTTATTTTAAGACTATTATTTTCTTAATTTTCTTACCAATAGTTAATTCTCCCTAGCCAGAGTAATGCTTAATTAATATTAAAATGGTGAAGAGAATGTTGTATATTAATAAGATATTCATTTTAGGTAACTACTAGGTATGTTGAACAGAAATCAAAGTAATGCATTTAAAAAAGCACTTTCAAGTATTCTTATAAAGTAGTAGTTCTTTTCTGGAAGATCCCGATTTCATTTCTATATTGAAGTCTGTACAGAAAGAAAGGGATTGTTATATATGTATGTATGTATATATGTATGTGTATGTATGTGTGCATATGTGTGTATGCTTACATATGTATATGTGTATATATATATATAATATATATATATATATATATGTGTGTGTGTGTGTGTGTGTGTGTGTGTGTGTGTGTGTGTGTGTGTGTGTATGTCATGACTATGTCATCAAACCAGGAATTATGTTTTCCATGTTAGGGGATGTATATAGTTTGTTTATAATATTTTTAGTAGTTATGTTGTGTTTTATGTCCATAAGAGCATCCACTGTTTTTTATTACTATCTCAAAAATGTCTGCTTATAAATGCATTTAATTAAATGTGAATGGTCTCAATAACCCTATAAAGAGAGGTAGGTTAATTAAATACTTGAAAGTAAATAAAGTTCATATTGCTTTTTTACAAGAGACTCATCTAATATAAAAAGATTTAGATAGATTGAACTTCAAAGATTACTATATACTTGCAGAATCACATTATCACTCCAAGATGATAGGCACTTTTATCTTATGGAAAAAAACATCAGCAATGCCTAAAATAATTAACACCTACTCAGATAAAAATGAAATGTTGAGTTTAGTGGTTTCGTGGTTTTGGAGACAAATAAAAGATATTTTACTTTTACTAATGCATACTGGATTCCTGCTATTGGTGCCAAAATGCAACAAAGTATTTAGATATAATTTATTCATATTCAATTGGTAAGATTATTTTAGCTGTTGACTTTAACTGTATTCTTTGTACAAGAGACACCACTAAAGATGGGAAACCCACTTTAACAGCTGCTGCTAAAAGATTGAATTATTTTGTTGATTCCATACATTTAAAAGAGCCAAAGGATTAAAAAATACCAATCCTATCAAAGAAATTACATATAAAGTTGGACATAAAATTAAAAGTGCGACAGAATTAAAAGATATTCTAGAGGTCTTCAGAAGGCATTATAAAGCTACAAATAAAGCCAGCTTTTCTCTAGAGAATTCTGAACTGCTGAATAGTTTTCTGAAAGAAAATATAAAGAATAAATTGATGAAAGAACAAAACATTAAATTAAATAAACTAATATATTTTACTGAATTAAAAGATCAAATTAAAAATCTAAAAAATAATATAGCTCCTGGCTTAGATGGATTAATCCTTAAGATATATAAACTATTTCCAGGCAATACCTTAAGAATTTTATTAAAAGTGTTTGATGGTTTCAAAAGTAACACAATTACTTTTCCATCTTGGAAATATGCTATAATATCCCCCATTTTGAAGCAAGATAAAGATGTAAAGTCATGATCTTCTTCTAGACCTATCTTACTTCTAAATATTGATTACAAATTTTCATATCTGTATTTGCAAAAAGATTGAATCAAATGCTGTCTAGACTTATTGAGGATGATCAGACAGGTTTCGTTCTAAAAATGAAGGTTCAGGATAATGTCATTAAATTTTTCACATTGATTGATATAGCTAATAATACAAAGAAAGAGCTTTCAATTATAGGTTTCGATTTAGAGAAAGCCTTCAGCTCCATAAACTGAGCATATTTATTTAAAGTACTAATATAATATAACTTTTCATCATGTTTTATTGACCTAATTAATAGAATATATGAGAATTTAATATCATATATTAAAATTGGATCTTTTTTAGCTAGCCCCTTAAAATACTTAAAGGCATAAAGCAAGGTTGCCCTTTGTCTCCTCTGTTATTTACTTTATCATTTGAGCCTTTTGCAAATTTTATTAGATTAAATTCAATGATAAAGGGAGTTTGTATAGATAAAAAACATTGTGCTAAAATACATTTTACAGATGATATTTTACTGACAATTGGCAATATTTTTTCCTCTTTAGAACATATTATTAATGCATTATAACTATTTGAGAAAGCTTCTTGTCTAACCTTTAATCACAATAAGACTGGAACCTTATTGATAAATAATAAAATACATATTCCAATAAAAAATCATAACAAGTTTAATTGTGAAAATCAGCAATTTAAATATTTAGGTGTAATTATAAAATCTAATTGGCATGAACCTACAACAGTAAATTATAAGCATTTAATTAATACTATAAGGAAACATTTAGAGAATTGGAATAAAATGCTTTTTACAATGGAGCATAGACTTACTTTGATAAAGATGATCATATTACTAAAAATATTTTTCTTATTCAATCTTTTGATTGCTTTTGCACAAAAAGATAATTAAACAGCTTAATTCTTTATTACTTAAATTTTTATGGCATCCACAAAAACAGAGAATAACTTTCAACTGGGATTTTAGAAACTGGGATGATGGAGGAATTGGATTTGCAAATGTTTAATTATATGCTAAATCAGTCATTACTAATTTAATACGTTATTAGCTAAACTGTAGATACACATCGAGCTGGGAAAACATTCATAATCCCTTCTTACTATCAACTAATATTACAAATATAAATAATAATATACTTTCAGATACAGACAAATTATATTTGGCCATAAAATAATTTAGCATGAATACCAGGAAAATCCCCAATTACATGCCCCTCATCAACTATATTTTAACTAACTTTAGGAAGATAATCCACAGTAATTATCTCCCCAAAAATATTGTTTTTAATATTTCCAATTGATTTTATTGAAAGATGCCTAGATTCTTTTAATCTACATGAAATAAAAGAAATTGAAGAAAATGGTTTAAAATATTGGCACCAAATTTTGAATAATACCAAATTGCATGAAGCCAATTATCTTTGGGCAAGATACAATACAAGGCAAAACAATTGGTTAAATATTCAAATATTTAGAAAATTTGTCAGTAATGAGCTACAATTATCATTAAATATAAACTCAAAAGCAATTCCTAGTATTTTAGATTTCTTTTTAAATCAGTAGTTAAGAAATTGAATACAAATTATCTTTATTGATAATATGCAAGATTTTGAGATCTGAATTCTCATCTATAGATATATCCTTTTGGAACTATTCCACAAAGATTAATAATGAAATGTTTTTAGATGCTAATAAAATATTGATATTTAAATCCATCAGTGATACAACCTAATCTACTGTTTGGAAAATATTTATGTGGAAGTACTTACATAGAAGTTTCTTTACTCCATGCAAAATTGCCTTAATATATAATAAAGACCATCTTAATTGTTGGAGATGTGTTGAAGTTTTAAATGCAAATTGGATTCACATGATTTTAGAGTGTAAAATGGTTGCTCCATTTTGGTCAGATTTCAAAAACTTCACTAAAGCATTGTGGTCAGATAATTGTGATATAACACATTCATTGATATTATTCAATGCTCCAATCCCTAACTCAGTTCAAAGAGCACAAGTGCCTCTCCTCTGGTCTCTCCTTGCTATTGCAAGGAAAATAGTAACAATAAACTGGAAATGTAAAAGTAACCTCTCATTTTCAGAGTTTATTTTTCTTGCAAAATATGTTTGTAATAGGGAGATTCAAACTGCTAATGCAAGAACTTCAAATGTTATATCTTAAAAATTGTCATGGTTAAAGCTTAAAGATTGCTCATGTTATGAACTTTGTATATAGTTTTATTAGTACTAGTTGTGTATTTGTTATACTGATCTGTTATTTAAAATTCAATAAAAAAATAAAAAAACAAAACAAAAACATATCTGCAAATAGATCAGTGAAATACAAACCTTCCATTGATTTTAATAAGCCTTTTTGCAAGTGTACTATGCCTTTGTTAAATATTGTAAGCTACAAATTTCCACTGGTTCTCTATCAGAAGTGCAATACCCATTGCTACTGGGCCAGTAAGTATGAAAGTAATGACTGAATGTTGAAAAATATACCAAATCTCAAAATTTGCTGTTTTGTAGTGGGTCTTCACCCCCTGTACTCCTCAGCATGAAGGGCTGTAACCCTAAATGTTCAGCTAGTTATAAATATAAATGCTAAGATCACTGTGCCTTAGAGTAAATGGAATACTTTTGAGTAACAGAGACCTCAGACTGTGTCTATACTTCTATAATTCATACTTCCCATCCTGCTGCAAATCACAAATGTGATTCTCACAGTTTTAACAGGAACCCATTGTGGATATGTAGTCTCTTTTTTCCATCATTAAGGTATGAGGTATTGGGCAAAGTACCTCCAAAGAATGGCTCTCTTAATACATGTTGCTATAGCTAACATGGCAATGGTTAACAGGTGAGGTAATAATGAAACTCTACTCTTTTAGTATTAGCTCAAATATCATCTGAAAAAATCTCTAAATCATACTAGCTTTGAATAGACAAGCACCTAATACTTTAATACATTAATAGTAAATTATTAAAATGTAACGGTCCATTCTGTGGCACATTACATATTCATTTTCTTCTCTTTTTGTTGCAAAGATACCCTGTATCACCCCCCAAGAACTACCAGGCTAAGGCATGCACTGCTCAGAGTATGTGAACTTACTGACTGATATATCTTCCCTTCTGTTTTTATTCCAGCACTATTTACAGGAAGGTTGTGAGATTTTTATGTAGGAATTTATGTTCTACTTATAAGAAAATGCACAGTGACATACGTCCCTTGGCAAATAAATGCAGGATCACTGTGAAATTTCTGCAGTTCTGCATATATATATATTGTAAGGATATTAATATGCATAGCTCCCCCTTATGAAAGGACTCTATGATCTTTGCTGAGATACATTTTTAAATGAGAAGAGTAATGGGTTGTCAGCAACATTCTTCTGACTTGTATGGATTTCTAATTAATGTTGTCATACTTAACATCCCTTCATTTATCTGTATATGTGGGAGGACAAGAGCTTTTCACTTCATTAACGTAATGGCATAGTAATCAACTTATTGTCTGCACTGATAATATTTAGTAATCCTGTCTGTTGGAGGAAGTGAAGATGGTTGCAGTTAATGGTGTGTTGATCACTTTGTCTGACATCTTACATGTCTTTAAAATGTTTATTTTTCTAGGTTGGGTGACTGAGGGTGCAGAATGTAGTTACAAATTCACAGAAGGTGACAGCTTAAAATGGAATGAGACATTTAACTGTCAGTGAAAGGGTTTGAAACATTTCATTAAATTAAGCTTGATAATGAAGATTTACCCTTTCCTCCATCTGAATGTGCTACAACCTCAGTGTTGAATGCACTACTAGTGGAAATACAGGGCTGAAGCCTCTTCTGTAAGGAGCATGAGGGACATTACCTAGCAAAAATTCTATAATTTATTTCAATTTCAAATGTTTCTTTGCTTTGAAGTGTAACTCAGTAAGAAGGATACCAACTGAACACTCTAGACTACATTTTGAGAAAATGAGTTCCATTTATGCTAACCATTTTAACATCTATTGATTTATTTCACTATTAGCCACATGGAAGAGTTGGTCCTTGGACCCTCTTCAGCCAATTTTGTGGCTGCAAAGCACAACAAAACACATAAAATCACAGTTTCATACTAACAACATTGAGTCATCTTATACAGCGTCACTGAATAAATGAACAACATCAGCCTTGTATCTAAGGTGATTAACTACATTAAATTAACTAGTTGCACCTCACAGATGATGTCAAAGAAATATAAGATTAAGCTGCTTCAAACTGATAATTAACCAATACAATGCTGCTTGCTCAACAGACTTCAGCATTTTAGCTATGGCATTACTTTCGGCTTTCCCATTGATCAGAGTTATATGAGCACTGATCATTAATGATTTCATATCAATACAGTGCTCAACATATTTTCATATTTAAACTCTTATTATTCCATAGGGTAAAGTGGTGAATGAAGTCAAATCTCTTGTCCTTCTCCTTTTGTGATAATTGGATGATTAGTCTTAGTCCATAAAGCATTTACATTTCAGTGTTACATTAAGATGTTCTTTGTATGCAATAATTTTCCTGTGGTTGGGGAAAGATGGTTCCATTTGGCTAGAACAATTTTGCTGAAGCTTTTTTCACCTACAGATAGCCAAGAGGTTGGAAGGATGAGTGGTGGGCTACTTTCATTTTGGTTTCATAGACAACATGGGGGTTAATTTGATATTTAGTTTGTTTTTTATTGAAGTGCAGTACCTTTCTTGGAGTAATTTAAAGTGTAACATGGCAAGTAAGAGAGAAGTTCTTGCTGTTATAGGTTAGTGTTTAACTTTTTTAAAGTGATATAATGTGGTTCATAATAAGATGACAGACTTTTTTAGTGTAGTGATATTGTGAGAGGAGTATACTGATGGGCAAAGCTTATAATCTTGGTATAAGTTATTTTATTTATTTATTTTTTTTGCTAAGGCTGCCCAGTTACATATTAAGATGCTAGATACAGAAAAAGAGATGACAGATGAAACTTAACCTTACCAATGATGATGTCTGTGTGTGTCTTTCTTATTAAGCAATTATCCTTTTACTATGAGACATTAAAGGAAAGACAATTAGTAATTAGCTTTTATGTTCTTCTGAATGAGAAATTACTCTTGTTCTGGAGAGTAAACTTATATTGTAGTTATATATAAAACACCATATGTAGAATAACCTCTTAATTTGATCTTTATAATTACTGATATCCTGTTTCTGTATTAGTGTGCACCCTGAAAAACAATTCCTCACCCCGGAAAAAATGAACATTCTATCAATATTAAATAAATCAACTGCTGTTACACAGAGGTTATACAAATTAATATGGACATAAAAGCATAGAGGAAATAGTAGAATTATGAGAAAAGGTTTATAGGATCATGGGGAAATACAAGGAAATTGAGATATAAGACCATTTATGACTTGTCAATACCCAGAGTTGAAGTGTATCCTCATCCCAAGAAGGGCAAAGCATGTCAGTTTTGGATTAAATTTATGGATACTTACTCAATCATGCAGATTTAATTTGTAGGATGATAGAGTGTCACTTCATTTAACTTGCGGGAAAAGTCTGTTCCAGAGGTACTGCAGGCATTAGATAATAAATGTGCCTCTTCGGTGCATTTTATTCTTTTGCTCATGGATATTTAAGTCCATTAGTCTGTGATTAATACAGTTGTTTGACTTGCACAGATACAGGAGATCAAGAAGGATGGAGGTCGCTAATAGTGTGGAAATAGATCACCAAAAAAAAGTTTATAAGAATTTAATTAAAGGGATAGTGCTTCAAACCTTTCCTGGTAGCTCTGAGACTTTAGGCTAGCAATCATCTTTGTTAAGAAGCTCTGGGGTCTTTACAGTTGCTTAATATGTCTAGAAAAGTACATTCTGATGGGGGCATTGTACTCAATAATTGGTCTAATTAGGGCTACATACAGAGGAATGATAACGTCATTGGTGACGTTATAGAGTAAAGGTAGTTGGTTCAGGAGTGAATATTACATTACATGTGCCTGTTAATATATGTTGCTACATCTTCTCTGTCTGAGTGGGTAGTCACATTTTGGATACAGATTCGGGATATTGCTGGTTGTCGTATCTTGGTTTTCCTATTATAACTAAAATAGACTTATAATTATCACTAGCTTCAGAAGCTAATTTAACTTCATGATTTACCTTACTAGCCCTGATAGTAGTAGCGTTTAGTTCCTTACTGATATTTAGAGGCAGCTGCCAGTCTTTAACATGAGGAGGTTTAGAGCTGTTGCATGATTTAATTGTTTTCTTGTTACAGAGTTTATTTGAATTGGTGGCCACCAGGTTGGCTGTTCTTAAACTCCCATTATATTTGGCTCTGGTAGGCACAGCCAGCTCTAGACACTTTATCTCCATGGGGATAGAACTCCACTGTATAAATTGCAACTGTGTTCATGTTAGGTTTAATGATGTTACAACTGAATTTGGCTAGTTCATGGTAGGGCTTGAGGAGGTTTTTCTATCTGAAATCCTTAAATTCAGTATTTGCGACTGCAGGGATTTTAGAGAGTTTGAAAGAGAAGGTTCCATGTTTATGGTCAGATTTAATCAGGGACGAGAAAGCTAGAGGTATTGGCAAATGTAATAGTATCTATATTATGTATATTAATTAGGACCAGGAAGGGAATATTGTGCCCTCTGTTTGCTTTGTTAATTATCACTTCAGTAGAATTTATTTATTTATTAAATCTAAGAATCTCTGACCATATCTGATATTAGAGGTATAGATGCCCCAGTTTATTGAGGGATAGTTGAAATATCCAATTATAATGGCAATTTTGCTAATGGGCAGTTCCTTGATTACCTTGAGGAATCTTTTGTGGTCTTAAGAGGACATGAAGGGTGTCCTATAGCTGGCTATAAGCTGACTGTTTATCTTGATTAGAGTAAGTGGGAGTTCAACTAATTCAGTTTGTGGGTCTCTGGGAATCTGTCTAGATGTGATGTGGTTCTTGATAAATATAGAAATTCCACTGCAGTTTGCCTCAGTCCTGAATGTATGAAAGGCACAAAACTCAGGTATAGAGGCAGTGCAATCCTTACACTAAAAGCACTACACAAGATACAAGTGTTAAGCTGCAGAACAGCCATAATAGCAGGTAATTTGTTATTAAAACTTAGGCATTGAGCATAGTCATCTTGATATGATCAGATTTAGTCTTGGAAATGGTTACATTGGTATCTGCTATGGTGGGATGTCCTTTGACGTGATTCTACCTAAAAAAAAAAAAAAAAAAAAAACACTATGATAGCAGAGACAGCTTTGGCCAGTACGCTGATGTCATGGAATGAGAGATACAAGCCATCCTTGATGAAGCAAGTCGGACTGTGAGTCAACTCATCCCCATGCTGGCATATACTAGAATGATGCCAAGTATAAACTCAATTCCTGAAGGAAATCATTTTTTCTTTGTATGTAGGTATCGTTCTGTGTAAAGATTGGAGTCCAAGCACCAGTGTTTCACCTGTACTAGACATATGCTTGGTGAGACCCAACATTTCTCCCTGCGTATCCATCAAGGTTGTGTGTCTCAAATCATTCCCATCCACATGGACTACCACTAGGTCATAATCATATTTGTCCATTTAGAGGGACTTTAGAGGCTGTTAGAAAAATAGTTTTGTCAGAATAAATCCCACATAAAGACAGTATTCTCTTTGCACAGGCCTGGAAATGCAGTCATATTAAAGCAGGTCTATACGTTCATTTTATATTTCACATTTTAAATGCAGCTTTGATAAATATAGTTTCAGTTAAGGATACAGATGAGCTTAGTGAAATAACCTTTAGTGCAAAGCACTGACAAGACTGAGAAATGCTAACAAGATGTGCAGGACATTTTATTACAAAAACAGATAAGAAAATATCTTATTTAGATGGTGCTAGGCTTGGGAACCAAGCTTAAGAAGGCATGTAAAGCTGAACAGGAAATTTACAAGAAGTCAGTTCAGAAGTCCAAAAGTTCCAAGTTGCAGAAACGAAAGAACAGTTCTGAGTTTACAGTTGTGTGCCTCAAAAGGACAGTTACATTCAGTCTTCTGAGCTATAGAAGTCTAAGCATTTTTTTGGAATCTTCAGTTACAACAGCTTCAGTTTGATTCATTGCATGAGTGCTTCCATTTGAGACAGTTTCAGTAATATATGACTATATCTGCCACTCATACCTCTCAAATTCTTAGTGCAAGAAATTTGGACAAAGGACGACAAAATGGGGGGAACAAAGGCCTAAAATAGGGACACGTTTTAAATACTGATCTTATAAGCTTAGAAAGTTGTTAGAGTAACATGATTTGTTTTAACATACATTTTCTGAAGGATATGAAGTCTGAAACTCAAATGTATGTCATTATTTAGTGACTTCAGTCCTCAGATCTTCCCAGTGATTTACTAGAAAGACACAAAGTTTATGAGGAAAAGACCAAAAATATGAACCAAAAATCTGGACATTCTGCAAAAATCAGTACAATTGAGAGGTATGAGTGTGTATGCTGCTATTTTCAATATATGTTGCTGCTGACTACATTTTACATATTAAGCCATCTTTATCAGACTTTCACTGAGTCAAGACTTTTATTCTGAAAAGTATAAAAAGATATTTGGCACATGTTCATCATGGCTTCAGGTATTACAGCTACAGATATATGGTTCAATTCTTTCAGAGGCATTGTAATATCATGGATCCTGGCATCAGCGAGACAACTGACTGTAACCCCATCTTTGTCCAGTCTTGGGAGTGGGAAGTCAGGTACAAGACAAGACAGCTGCCAGTTACTAAGACATTACTGTTTTTAATCATAGAATTTGAGGTATTAAATAGTTGGTGATCTACATCCCGGTGACCCTTTACAAATTGTGAGCATGGTGCTGATGTGGTGATGGATATCTGCTGAGGCCTAGTCTTCTTAATGTTAGAAGGCTTCAGTACTGAAGTTTTGGTAAGTTTGGTGCAGTTTTGATAAGGTGTGGGTGGTAGTGTGCTCAAAGTCCATCATATTGAGTGAGAGGGATGCCTTCTAATTCCATAGATAATTGCACCTCTCATAGACTGAATTATTCATGTTAAGTAGGAGATCATTGTTTATGAACATATGGTAGCTCCTACACTGCCTGGTAGTATCAAGTGCTATAAGGCTGGTAAAAGAAGGCATTCAAGCAGGTTTACATTCCATTTTGTCCAAGTGGGAGCCGGATTTAGTTTGGTGTTAGTGTTCAAGATATACTGGTTTTAGCTTGGCAAGGTGTAGGGTGTAAAAGGAGAACTTAGCTTGGTAAAAGCACAACAAATTCTCATCAGTGCAACAATGTGTGAGAACAACATGGTAAGGAGTTTATGCTCAAGTGGTAGCCATGCAGTGACACTGAGAAAGACAGCATGCAAGTAACAGAGGCCTAGTGCAAACACACTTAAACTACAATAATACCATAACAATGAAATGTTTGACTAGTAACTGATAGAAGCCTCATGCAACCATGTCCAGCTTTAAGCAGTGCAGCTATGCTGAAACACTTAATGAGCATGCTAGTCAATGGCCAAGCATGTCACAAGGTAGTTTAGTAACTCCAAAGGTAATTACCGAAAAGCACTCACCAGCTATTGTGCAGTTTCATGTACAGTGGCCTTGTGCTGAGTGCTGTGGCACATCAAAACAATGCAATATATAATAACAGAGAACTGAAATACTCAATCGGAATTCAATTTGTTCTCATGCCATCCATATGCACATTTCCCACTTTCATGTGATAATCACAACAATGTTCCAAGATGGCTACCAAATACTTCCAAACTAAGTCGTGCCCAATTAGAAATTAGAAAAATGCACAGGTCAGAAAAAAAGGTTGTCTTAGATGTTAAATGACAATTTAAGTAATTAAAATATACTTCCCTGGTGCTGAAGAAAGATGTCATCTAGTAAAACAGGCCAAATTTGGTTCCATTAAGACCTCTGATGCACAGCACACAGCACTCTGACCAAAATGAGAACAATGGTCCATAAACTGAGCAGTATAATAAAACAGAACATTGAAACAGTGAATCAGAATACAGTTTGTTACTAGACAATTAGTGATCTGAACTCACTGAACAGCAGCAAATAACCCTCTCTCATAAGATATGTACTAGCAAAGTTCCAAGGTGGCCTCTAAATACAGCCAAACAATGCTTTGCCTAATTAGTAATGTATCCCGAAATCAGCAAAATAAATAAATAATTAATTAAATAAACAATGTGGTGCAGAAGCAGTTGAAGTAATTAAAACACACGTAGCTAGTATTTGAAGGTATGAGGAAAAGAGTCAAATCCTGCACAAACAGGTCAGATCTGGTTCCAGCTCAAGATCAGATGTGGAGCTCACTTCACTCTAGCCCAAATGAAAGCAATGACCCACAAGCTGAGCAATATTTTTAAAAAAAATTGCTAGGAGAAAGACAGTTTTTGGCATTCTGCTTGGTAATTTTTAACATTTGCTTACCGAGAAAGTCCGACTGGGACAGAGCCCATTTTCAGCAGAGGCCCAAGAGAAATGCTCCAGACGCATGTCTTTGGATGTGGGAAGAAACCACAGCATCCATATGGAACCCATCTGAATGCAGGGAGGACATGCAGACTCCACATAAAAGGCACCCCAGCCAAGAAATGAACCAGTGAACCTCTTGCTGGAAGGTGACAACACTAACTGCTGCACCACCAGTATGTACAACAACCTAAAAGTAGGATGATTGCCCAACAACAGGGCAGTAGGAGTTAGGATAGAAATTAGAATAAAGGAAGGCAAAGCTATATTCAGTGTACCTGTAGTGCGATGAGTTTAAATGTGCTAAAGTAAGGAGAAATGTGAGTCAGTTAACAGAGTAACACACTGTTCAGTAGATACTCTTGAAAGAAAAGGCAGAAGATGAAATAAGTTTGGGAGAGTGGTTGGGGAGGTATGAAAAATGTAGGACAGATGGCCAGGATGTAGGAATTACAACAATTTCGATAATGAAGAACAAGGATAGTGAAACTGAGGAAACAGGAAACAGATATATACAGGAATGGAGAATAAGGTAATGAATCGCAGGAAGTGAGATACAAAGAAAGGGTTGCACTGATATGTTATAGAATTAAAAATCAAGAGAAGACAGAAACATAAACTGGTAGAACAGAAGAAGGCTTGATACTGTACACCTAAGACATGTTACTCAATTATTATAATGCTTGTCATTGGCTAAGTGAGACTTGTCAGTTTTGAAGCCTTAGTTGCACCCAAGTTGTTCTATATAATGAGGAAGTTTTTTTATTGCTTAGTAATGTTGATAACTTAATTATGTCTGTTTATCTATTTGCAGATATTTCTAAGTTGTACTAAGGACGTAAGTGTCCTGCAAGGTGGAGATGAGAAGATACACCAGGTCAGTATCTGAGATAATGCTGGCCATTTACTGGAATATAATAATGCATTATGAGTTGGTGAGTTTCACTAGCTGCGGCTGTACCGTCCTTTTACAGGCTAGCTCACCTCTATGTACCATGGTTGGGATAAGGTAATCTAGTACATGAAAATATGCAGCAGACTAAGCAGCAAGAAAGCGTCTATGTTATGGTGTCACTGGTCATACAAATCTTTGTCCTGCATAGTATATGAAACATTTGATTACTTTTATAATGACAGACTTGATACAAAACCCTAATCTGCAGTCACTGCTCAAGATGGCTCAAAGGAGGTTTCCTGATTTCACAGCTTGAATGGATGAAAATTCGAATAAGCTAATATGTAAATCAATGGCAGATGGAGAAGAGATCGGTGTGCACCCAAACAACATACATTTTGTATTGAATGTATTTTAGACCTACTTTTGATGAGCAGACTTTAAAGAAGTTTAATCCATGGTGACTTTCTCATAGCAGACACAGAAAAGCCTTAACAGTACAGCTTTTAACCATAAACATAGCTGGTTAACCTGGTAGCACCAGACTTTTCACCTGTCATTCACAGAAAACTCACAAAAGGGAAACAGAAAGATAGTTTTTCATTTCAGCATAAGGATTACCCTTACGTAAAGGGACACTTAGTACAGATTACTAGAGCTTGAGCACATGTTCACTTAAACATTGGTTTAATGGAACAGAAAGAAAGATAGAGATTAATGTATCATCAGTCTTTAAAAATTGTTGTGGCAGGAAATCAGTAGCCAGGGGAAGTACCAGCATGACTTCTGTTAAGGCTGACTTGGATAGTTTGAAGGATGAGAGGGTTGGATTACAAGTTATGCTACAGAAATGAATGGTTATGGTAAAAACAGTAAGAATGCACTTATGCATTTTCTTGTTAAAATGGTCACTGAATAATTCAGCTCTTTCTACAGAACTCAGAATATAACGTGATTAGACTGCTTTGATCTGACCTGTTGTATCCTGACCAAAAATATTTTTGTCTTTTCTATAACTGTGGTGGTTAGACTATAAAGCATCCAACCTTACTCAGTTTTTAGAATCTTGAGACACAGAAAAAGTGAAAAGGATCATTATCTATCTATTTGCATGATAACAATATTCAAACTTCTTGATATATTGGTCATAGTTCAGATTTTTCCACTTAAATCATAAAAATGATAAAGAGACTTTAATTTATTCTGGTACATATTTTGATTATGTTGTTAGAAACGGATGGGAAACAACCAAAAGACTGATTGCATACTTCTCTTCAACATGATGTTCTTTCCTTTACTCTTCAAATAATCTTAGCCTAGTGGGCAAATTCTTCCTAAAAATGAAACATGGCTAAACTTTATTTAATAACAGACTCTCTAAATTCTTGCATTGTTCTTGTTTTCCCCCAGGGTAGAAGCACCATTTCCAGCTTGACCACGGAACAGTTTGTCACTCCCAAAACTGGTCCTTTTTCCAGCCACAAAAAGAAAGTTAAGAAAACAGTCTCTGCCACCACAACAGGCTGGCAATTTGCATCAGCTGCAGGTGGGTGACTCTACTTTGGCCATTTTTTTGTACCTCAGACCAGCCCACTGAGGAGATCAGCAGCTGCTGAGGTCCCCTCAGTGGGCAAAGGAGAACCACTCTTGTGGGTCCTTGGAGAAGAAACAGGGAAGGTGTCCATGTTATGTCAGAATACTGTGCCATCCCAGCATCTTCCATTAGTAACATGGTTGCTTCCATTTTTCCTGTCAAAAATAAAGAGAAAACCAAACATGTATCTACTCTTTCTCAAATTTATTTGGATAGGAGTAGTTTACTGGAATTGGCTGAGGATTTGATTCAGGCTCTTGATCTTTCTTCTAGAGTAATTTCCAGTAAAAGAAAGAGGAATGCGTCTTTTCCTAAAGCGATTCAAGAGTCTGAATCTGAACAGGAAGATGCAGGGATGGAATCAGGGTTTTGTGCTCAGATTCCTCATTCAGTCTTAGAGGAGAGCTCACTTTCTGAGTCACCCTGTGGAGGTTTTACTTTGTCCCATTCTTTCCAGTGGGAGAACACAGGTTTCTCAGGCCCTCAAAAATACTATGAGTTGTTACAGAAGGGTTTTCCAGAACCTACACCCATTCCTCCTATCCAGTCTGCTTTTGAGGATGTGTGTCTTACTGCCTGCAATTTTCCTAATAGTCAGCCAGCTGTCCTTAAAAAGGCAGATAGGATGTATAAAGTTCCTCAGTCTTTTAAATTTGTATATACTATTTTCTAACCTGATCTAGCAGCTATAACCTTAGTTGACTCTTTTGCTGCTAAGCACTTAGTTTCATTCCTGCTCTTTCTAATAAGGATGGAAAAATTATTGATATGTATGAGAAAAAAGTGTATATTTCTGCAACTTTGAATTTCAGGATTTTAAATTTTCAGGCTCATATGTTAAAGTTTATTCTGACATATTATGAACATATGAGGATTGTTATATCTACAGTTACTTGTTGTAAAGAAAAATCTGCTTTGAATAACTTAGTTTCTTCTGTTGCACAGGTTACTACTCATTGTTTGCAGTGTGTGTACGACTGTTGATATTTCTTCCAGGGTTATGGCCACTGGTATGGTTTTAAGGAGGTTTACGTGGCTGCATTCTCAGAACCTTCCAGATGATGCTAAAAATGAGATTTTAAATTCTCTCTTGGGATAGAGATTTAGTTTTGCCCCTCTGCTGCAGAGGCAATCAAGAAGGGTGATGAAAGGGGCACGATGAAAAAGGCAATCTGTAAGATTTTTCATCCTTCCTCTTTCAAATTGTCCAAGGGTTTCTTTTTTTCCTCATCCAGTTTTGGCTAAAAACAGAATAAACAGTCTCAATAGAATTAAGATAAACCTTTAAGAAGTGGAATGAGACTCCAAAAAGAAGTCTCAAACCTCCCAAAACCAAGGATATTCCAATAAGTCTGAATGACAATTCAAGAGTCCTTGTGACCCCCTCTCACCCTGGCCCTCTTTCTTTTCTGGAAAGTCTGAATTCTCCATTTTTCTCTTTGACAACAGATTGTTTCAGGCACTTTCTGAAAATCATTTGTCAGGGTTACAGATGGCAATGGAAGGAAGTTCCTCCTTTCCAGGGGGTCATAATTTACCCTGCAGATCAGACAGTTTTGTTTCTGCCTGTTCTTCATCAAATGTTGTCCCAAAGAATGATAGAATCAATTCCTCCTTCCCAGGTGGGGAAGGATTTTATTCAAGGATGTTTGCAGTCCCAAAAAAAGAAAATGTTTAGAGACCGGTTCTGGATTTTTCTTTCCTAAACCTGTTTGTGCTAGTGCCCAAATTCAAAATGATGCCACTTCACAACCTATTGGCTCTTCTTCCCTTTCAAGTTTCCTGGTAATACTAGGCAAAAAGATGCTTATCACCACATTCCTATCCATCCAGACTTCAGATGTTTCTTAAGGTTTTGTGTGTCTGGATTACATTATCAGTACTCTACTTTACCATTTGGACTATCCATTGTACCAAGAGTGTTCACAGAGTGTCTACCTCCAGTTGTAGTTCACTGTAGGCTCCAGGGTATCCACACATTTCTGTATTCAGATGACTTGCTAATCTTTGCAAAGTCTTTTTCAAAATGTCAGGAATCTCTCTCGTGGGTGAGAGATCTCTTGTACAAACTGGGATTCCAAGAGAGCATTCAAAAGTCTTTTTTGACTCCCTTACACAGTATTGTTTTCCTGGGATGTCAACTAGATACCTCAGTTCAAAGAGCTTTTTTCCACAGGAAAAAATAGATATTTATTTAGACCTATTTCTATGATTTTCCACTCAGACCTCAGTGGATGGAATGCCTCAGAATTTTGGGTCTCATAGCATCTATGATTCTCATAATATCCCTGGCAAGACTCCACAGACACAGTGGTGTTTGAAATATCTTTCATCCAGTACTAGGGTTTGTCAGAAGAGAAATCACTTGGTGGAGTCAACAGATATCCTTAAATCAAGGTCTCCCTCCCGCATCCAAAGTAGTCAATCATCACAGATGCATCAGACGTTTGCTTGGGGACCAGCTTCCAGAGAGAGAGAGAGAGAGAGAGAGACAGGGAGAAGTGCAGGGGGCATGGGACACCAAGGACAGATGCAAATACATAAATATCAAGAAGATGCTTGCCCTGATCAAGGCACTCAATTCTCTGAAACTTCTTTGGTCCCCAGGACCACTTCAAGTGGTTACAGGCAGTATTACAGTGATGTGGTACATCAACAATCAAAGGGTGACCAGGATGTACCCCCTTTACAGACTAGCCATGTTATCTTGGGATATAGCTTCACCACACATTCTCACTCTACAGGCATCCTACATTCCATAAGAGCAAAATTGTGACAGAAAAACTGAACAGGATCAAGGCAGACCATCATGAATGGAAACTAGATTTGGGGGTCTTCCAAGATTTGATCCATCTGTAGGGAGTTCCTCAAGTAGATGTCTTTCCCTCCTTTCTGAACAATCAACTGGCAAAATTCTGTTCCAGGACTCCATGCAAGAAGACCTGGAAGACAGATGCTTTTTCTTTTCTTTTATTTTATTTTCTTTGGACAGGAATGTTCCTGTATGCCTTTCCACCCTTTCCACTAATATCCAAGGTACTTATGAAGATTCAGAAGAAATCCTCAAAGGTACAGATGCTTTTTCTTTTCTTTTCTTTGGACAGGAATGTTCCTGTATGCCTTTCCACCCTTTCAACTAATATCCAAGATACTTATAAAGATTCATAAGGAATCCACCCAAGATCACTGTGTTGTCTCCTTTCTGGCCCAGGCACCTGTAGTTCTCCCTTTTTTTGGAAATGGCCAGGCGTAATTACCACAAGCTTCCTCAGTGAATGGATCTACTCACACAAGAAAAGGGGTGTTTGATACACCCCAACTTCAATCTTCTTCAATTGACTACCTAGATGATAGGGTCTTAACTCATTTTAGACATCTGTCTTCTGAGGACGTGCAGCAAGTACTAATGGAGGCAAGAAAGCCTGCTACTAGAACATTAGATATTAGCAAATGGAAAAGGTTTTGAAATTGATGCCACCAACAACATAACCAGCATCTATTCAGGGCTAATTGTTCTCTATTTTTACAATATTTGTGTAAGTTACTATCCTATGACCTTTCTTATTCCTCTATCAAGTTTCATTTATCGTCCATTTCAGCATGTCTGCCCATGGATCCTCCTCTTTAAAGGCAGTCACATGTCACAATGTTCTTGAAGGTTTTTTTTTAATAAGAGGCCTCCAAGTAAATGGGTGGCCACTCCTTGGGATCTTAAATTTGTGTCACAAAAACTAACACTTGTTCCATTTGAACCAGATAATCTGGCTGACTTGAGTTTCTTGACATTGAAAACAGTTTTATTGATTGCTCTGACCACTGTAAGAAGGATATATGAGCTTCAAGCACTTATGAGTCAATCTCAATCCTATCTCATTTTCTACAAGGACAGGATTTCTTTGAGAGCTAATCCTTCTTTTATGCTTAAAGTGGTATCTGAGTTTAAAGTCAAACTATCCATCACCCTATTTTCTTTCATATACCTAAAAATAAGGAAGAAAGGATACTTCACACCTTGAATGTCCACAGACAACTCGGGTACTATCTTACCAGAACTAAATCTTTCATATCATCGGAACAACTGTTCATTTGTTGTGAAGGTAAGACAAAAGGACAACCAGTGTCAAAACAGACTACTTCCAAATGGTACTCTAAGCTATTAACTTTTAAGCTCACCATGACAAATCTATTCCAGGCAGGGTCAAGTCCCACTCTACAAGAACATTGGCTTCTTCTATGGCTTTTTGGAAAGGGTTGGATTTAGAAGTATTCTAGCAGCTGTTACTTGGTCCTCTGTACATACTTTTATAAAGTACTATAAGCTGGATTCCTTCTCTAGGTTTAAATCAAGCTTTCTTAGGATCATTCTCCAGGGGCTTCTGGACCCTTCTGCTTCCACCTCAAAAATTTAGTTAGCTGTGGTAATCTGCCCATATAGCTAAGGCTACTGCAGCAGTGATCAATATGAACATACTACAGTTGCATATGTTGAACTTACCATAACAGTAGATGCTCAAATAATCACTGCTGGATTTCTCCTTGTTTTTTATGCCAGAGTGTGGACATTTATTTTTTGTTATTCCTAGCCTTGCACTTTCAGGGCTTAGCATCCCTCTCTCAGCTGGCAGAGCAGACCACATCATTGTTTTAGACCCTTAACTGGCTTGAGTTTGACCAGTAGCTGCCTTTAATTTAGTTAAAATGTTCACATGCAATTTGTTATTCATCCAAGTGTCCTTCTATGGTCAATACTGATGCATGGACATATAGGCAATGGGAATAAAGCCCTAATATTATACATTCCAAAAATATAAAATTAATATGGAAGTAAATGTTTACCCATATTCATTGGTATACTTTTAAACAAGCTTCATCATACAATGTTACTTCCCTTAAAAGCAAGTGTCTTAAGATTTCACTGAAAAATACATCTGCTTGCACAGAACTGCCAGTGTGATCTAATATGATATGCAAACAGTTAGAACAAAAAGTATAGCTGTTTGGCATATAATATCTGTGTACTGTTTCTATGACCATCCTATCCAATGTTAATTTTCATTCACTCACAAATATTTTCTTTCTGTCAAAGCAAGGAGTCCTAGCTTTGTGAATGAAATCTGAATGAAATCTGAAGAGAATAGTTAATAGTTAATAGATTTTCAAAACATAGGGAAGATAAGTGGTGGTGCTGCGGTAGCGTTGTCGCCTCACAGTATGACGTTGTCCTGTTCGATTCTCAGCTAAAGCGTCTTCTGTGTTGAGACATGCGTGAATGGGTGTACCTTCGTTGAAGGTTGTGCGTCAGAGCTGGCAACTCGGTACGTAAAAATCTACTGCCAATCATTAGCGGACCGGAGTTCCGCTGTATCGACCCCTAACCGGGAAAAGCCAAAAGATACAACAAGAACAACAATAACTCCCAGTCTGAACATTGATTTCTTTGTAACTGTAGTTGAAGAACAGCAGGGTAATCAGTAGGTCTATTATCATGTCATTGAATATAAATATATTTAAATAAGGTGGATTCTAAGGTAAAATATGGCATATAATAACCTGATAAAATAAAGTAAGTAGAATTTCATCAACACCGTTGTAGCTGAGTTATATGCTGCAGATTGAACATACTGCCTCACTCCTAAATTAATAAATTAGGAAGCACAAAGCATATTGTATAGGTGGTGAGGATAATATTGTCCAGAAATATGTGGAGACTCTCTACTCCAAACAATGCGCTCAAGTGTGCCTTCTTTTGGTTGAGATCCTAAATCACGAACCTATTCACACAGCACCTGCTGAAAAGAGTAGGGACCTTTATTAAAATACACAAAATACAATATATACAGTCTATATATAAATTGTATGTTTTATTTACAATATTTACAATCATGTAGAAGTAATGCACACATTTTCAAAATTTTCAGACTTTCAACTCCCCCACTCTTTATTTCTACAACCAAAAATCTTACTTTCTTCAAAACGTCTGACAATACTCATTTCTCATTATACTTTATGTTATTAATTCTTTCATTCCAGATAATCCACATTATACAAAACTAATTTTCATCTAATCTATGCAATTTTGTTTTATATTTTCATAATCTCCATATTCTATCATGTCCATATTTATGCATTTAACATTTTTAAATCCTATAAAATATTCTTTACCACATATTTCTTCCCACAATTGATGTACCCTTTTACATTTCAGAAAAACATGTTCAGTGGTTTTTAATTCCCCACAATATTTGCAGATTCCATCTTTTATTGTTTTGTATGGCATATTTACCTTTACTGTAAGCCTATTTATAGACAACCTCCACAAAAAACGTGTACATTCCAAATATTTTTTTACATCTTTTCATTCTTGCTTTTACTGCCTTTACTTTTTTATCTCCTAAATGCTTCAAAGGGTAAATGTAATAGAATTTTCCCATTATATTTCCATGTTTTCCTATTATTTTCTATGTTTCCTAAATCAGTCTTCCATAACAATATTTTCTCTTGATATACCTTCATATCTGTGCAAGTGATTCCCTTGCTTCTTTTTAAATGTTTAAGTTTTCCTAGATTGATTTATATTTTTCCTCTATAATCCTTGTTAACAGTTTTCCTTTTTCCTGCATTCCTTTCAATATTTTATATAAGCTTAATGAAGCTGCATATATAATTGGGTTTACTAAACCCAAACCTCCTTCCTTATTGGTAACATAAAGAATTCCTCATTTAATAGTGTTCAACCTAGATCCCCATATAAATGTAAATAACACATTCAATATAGTTGAGAGTCGATTATCTGAACGTTGATTATCTGAAATGTTAGTTATCTGAACCAGCCTTCCAAAGTTTTCAGGCAGGAAAAATCATAAAGTCTGAACATAAAAACATTATACGCATTCACTTGAGCATGTTTTTTGAGGTTGTAGCCAGCTTGTGTGTGAAAAATATTCTTTATTGTCCACTGAAATCACTGAATAGTTGAAAAGTATATTCCTAAATGTAGAAAAAAACAAGAGTTTAGTAGTTTTTTTATCCAGTTCAATTATATGTTTCATTATCCGAACAGTCTGATTATCCAAACTACTCAAGGTCCCAATTAGTTTGGATAATTGACTTTATACTGTAATTCTTTTTCACATTTTGGTGGTATCATATATATACTTGCTAGATGTGCTATCTTACCTACAAATTACTGAATTAATTAAACATGCTTTTTTTCTATAAGCAAGTTTAAATGTTCTACAAGATATGCAAGTACTCCTTATTTTTAGTATAGTGTCCTACCATTGTGCCACCCTCTGTTGTTCAATACCAAACCTTATTCCCAGAATTTCTATTTCTTCTTTATTAAATTGGATACCTCTTATCTTTCCAGAGTTTCCCATTCCTTTACTCTTTTCCTCAGTAATACTTAAACCTAACACTTTTAGTTCTTTGTTAAGTGTTTTAATGGCTATTCTCATCCAGTCTTTATTTTTAACAACTAATACTAAATTGTCTACATAAGAGAACAGACTGAAATCTGAATTCCCCCTGGTCTACAATATTTAGCTTCCTCCAATGCCAAATTTATCTTTGTAACTACCGCATTCATAATTAATGCAAATAGTATACTGCTTGCTGGACATCCTTACTTAATACCACTCTTTCTTTCTATTGTCTCGTAACCAACCATTAATCACTAGTTCACTTTATTTTTGTTATATACAGATTTCAGAATGTTGATTATTTTATTACTCTTTCAAAATATTCCATAATGCTTCATGCTGGATCTTGTCAAATGCTTTTACTTAAATCTCCTACTTTATAAATTAGTTTCTCTATTTATTACATCATCTACCAATTCTCTTATAACGTTTGAAGCTCCTGACTACCTTTTTCTTTTATTTTAAAAATAGTTTCAGTCAATAACTTATTAACCTCACTTACTAACCTTCTTTATATTATTTTCATAAAAATCTTATAATCAACATTATTTAATACTAGTGGTCTCCAGTTTTTTATATATGTTCTTTCTTCATTTTTCCATATAAATTTCATAGCACCCATACAAATTCTTGCATCATTCATACCGTTCTCAAACCATTCATTTAATACCTCTAGAAAATATTCCTTCTGCCATTCTTGCATTCCCTTATACATTAGATATTCAGGTCCATGTAAACCTGCAGCTGCTCCTACATTTACTGTTTCAACACATTATTAAGTTCTACCATTGTAATCCTTTCTTCCATTTTCCTATTATTTTCTTCAGTTCCTTTGTTTTAAGTTCCATATATTGTTTCTTATAGTGTCGCATACTTTAAAGGTTTTAAGAATAAATCTTTTGACTGCATAATTTCTTTTTGTGTATTCACTATAAATCCTTCCTCATTCCTTAACTCTCTTATTACTTCTTTCACCAATTTACTTTTCTACCTTGCAAAAAATATCTTTGTTTGAATAACATTTTTCTAACTTTCTCTAGGGTCATTTTGTATAATATTTTCTCTTTTTCTAGAAACTGCACTTTGATGTCTACTGTTATTAAAAACTTGGTTACTGATTTCCTTATATTTACAACTATCTTATATCCTTTTTGCCTTTTGCCATGCTAGTACTTCTTTTCTATATTTTTCTTTTAAACTAATCCATCAACTTCTCCAGTCTTTGTACAATTCTCCCATGTTTATATGATCCAGCCAAAGTTGACATATTATTTCCTTTACATACTCATTTAACTCTGATTCACTGATTCTTTTTATCCCTCTACTTACTTTTATATAACTTATTCTTTTTTTAATCTCTACCCATATTGCAACAGGATCTGAAAATCCCATAATCTTAATTCCTTGATGTAATATAATTAAACTCTGATGCTATAAAATAATCACTTTCAGTTCTTAGATTACTCCTTTTGTATCTCCAGTGTTTGTTTTCCATAAGTACATTTTACCACTTTTGATCATATCTGAAATAACTTTTACACATGCCCCTTCTTTTTACTTATGTCTTAAATCATAATTGAAGTCTCCCACTACTATCTCTTGCATATTTACACTCACATAATCAAGTATTTTCATAAACATATCCTCTCTTCAGTTTTGTAAGGTATATGCATATAGTGTAATCACTCTATATATCTGATTCTTCCATTTATATCTAGTATCACTATTCTTCCTAATACTGTTAATGTATAATCCAGAATTTCAATACATCGTTTGCATAAAATTGCTATGCCTGAGCATTTTTCTTCTCCTAAATCCCATATAATCTTGACTTCCCATAATCCATTAATTTCTATTCTTCCTTATCCTTACATCTATTAATGTCCATAACTTCATTCTACACCATCCCAATACTCCTAGCCTTCATTGAATATTCTTTATACTATTCACGTTAATGGCTAGGATTCTCACCTTGTGGAATGATTTATGTTCCTTTTATCCTTTCCCTTTTTGTTTACTCCTATATCTGTGTTTTTAAATTTGTTTTCTATATTTCACTCTTTTCCCAGTAGAACTTCTTTTACTCTTAACTCTTATCCAGTCATCATACCCTTCATCACTTGAATTACTTACTTACTTCTTCCTCTATCCCTCCTTCTTATTCTTTTGTTTCACTCATACATTCATTTACTTCCCTTCTTATATCTTTCTCATTTTTTTTTCTTTTTGTGTTTCTTCTGTATTATCTACCAAAAGCCTCTTCCTATCTTGGTCTGACCTTGTTTCCTGTGCATAAGTTTCTACAGTATTACACTCCATCCATGATTGTCCTATTTTTTTACACTTTATAAATGTTTGCTTACATTGTTTTTGCTTCATGACCAGTTTTACCACAAATAAAACATTTCCTTTTGTCACAATTATTAATTAAATGGTCATCTTTACCACACAAAAAACATGCCTTCAGTTGTCCCCAGTATCTAACCAAGCCCTAATTCTCCTCCACATTGATTATACTCGGCAAATGCATTATATCATTTTGCATTTTTAATATAAAACCACATTCACATTCCCCTGTCCATACACTTCTATTGTCATAGATCTTTGTAATGTGCATTATATCTGTACACATAATTTTAAATAGTCTTTTAATTCATCTCTTTCAACTTCCGTTCAAAATTGTATAAATACTCTTTTTTAGCTTCTCTGTTAAATGCCTGCACAACATACACGTTTGAGGGGGTTTCATTCGTTCTCATTTCATACTGTTCAAAGTATTTATCCATATCCTGTGCCTCCTAGAAGAAACTGTCACAAAAAGTATTTTTATTAATACAAATAAAAGCTCTTACCTCTCTGGGTTCAATACCCAGAGGTGAATGATGCTGTCCCATACTTCATACCTGTCCAGTTCCTTTTCCGTTTTACTGCTAATTCTTACCCAGTGCTCTCTTCTCTTCTCTTCTCTTCTCTTCTCTTCTCTTCTCTTCTCTTCTCTTCTCTTCTCTTCTCTCATCATTTCAGCGTACGATTTATCTTCCTTTATTATTTTTTGTACTTCTTCTTCTTGAATTATGTCTGTTATTTGTCACAATGACACTGTCTTTTCACTCTCTGGTTTGCTCTGTTCGATTAAACTGGCTCCTGGCTGGAGGGTTGTAACAACACATTCTTGTGTTATAACCTCTTCCTCAAGGAGGTTTTGCTGAAACAAATCTAAATCTCTCATTAGCATTTCTTTCTTTAACCTACCCTTGAAAAGGCTTACCTACCTTTTCCAACTCCTTCATTACACCATCCTTCATATCCAACTTCTCATATTCTTGTACCATTTTAACTAAGCTTACTGCTTTTTTTGATCAATTATCAACAGTATGAACCTCTTCAAGTTTAGAAAACTCTATTTCTCCTTCCAATTCACATGAATCAAACTTCCCACTTCTCCATTATGCACCTGGACTGGAAGTAGAAAGTGCTACACATGTCCCCGTATGCAAAAGAGCAGAGGATGTTCTATGATGCCCTTGTCAAATTTCCCCTAGAAATTTAAATACCACATTGGATCTCCCCTGAAAAGAGACCACTAGCCTAGTGGGACTAACCTGGTTATCGAGATATAAATCAGTAAAATATGTGTTGATGCAAAACCTGTTAATCTTAATTTTTAAATGCTTTAGAGTAGTCTGCTCGTATCTGTCTCCAGATATGCAGAAGATCAGTAATTTTGCCACTTATTTATACCCTGTCATTGAGCAAGTCACTCAACCAGACAGTACTTTGGGCTAGGGTCCTCAATGGTCTCCTGGACTGCAAGCCTAGTAACTATCTATGAACTAGAGAACTTATGGCATAAAGGAAGGAATTAATTTGGATGTGATCCCTGGCTTCCTTGCTTTGTTGAATGTTGACACTGTCTTTATTATTTAGCTTTGAATAAATTGGACAACATGAAGTTTAATATTAATATTTCAACTATGAATACATTATTAATTTAGCTTGTTTTTTTTCCAGACACACATATATGAAATGTAGAGACTTCATTATTTGGAGTGATGATTAGAACTGTCTTTTCTTCAGCATCCATTAAGTTGCTTTGTTGCATATTACTGTGATACAGTCTTCTCTATAATATATGATTGTAAAGGATTTCAGCATTTAGATAAAAAAACAAACATTACTCTGGCAGTTAGTTCAGAGGACTAAAGCTCCAACTTGTTAAAGAGCTGTTTGCCTGTGGGAAGGGTGCAGGATTTGAATCTTTCCACCTTCAATTATCTACTGTGTGAAACTGAGCAAGTCAGTTAACCAGACAGTGCTTTGGTGCAACTGGGAATTTAGCCTAGGCTCCTTAATGGTCTCCAGGACTACATGCCTAGTAACTATGAACCTGTTGTCATTTGCCAAACATTTCCTACTGCATAGTTGGTCTAGTTCGGGAAATGTTATTTCAATATCACCAGCACACCATTTTTTTAAATGTCATATGGGCAATTTATCATTCAAGAGCAGCAGGTACTGCATTTGTAGATGAAGTACTGAAATGTAAAGTTGTTTGCTAGCAGCAACCTCTGCATTAGTAAGAGTTCTCTTTAATGCGGAATTATTCAGATGACTTTCACTTCTGCAGAGATTGTGCATATTGGCTGATATTGGTGGATTATAACGACAGCAGTTTGAGTGGCCTTTTGTGGTTGAAATGTACTGAAATGGGTAGTTTTGGCATTATTTGTTTATACATTTTTTTCACTGCTACTGGAAAAAATGTTCAAAACTACAAATTTAAAAGATCTGGCTCTGACAATATTTCTCAATACCCTTAACAGTATTTCCGTAATTTACAAATTAAGAATAAAATCCAACCATACACCATGGCTAAGAAACTATAGTAAATAACTTATGTCTGACAGGGAGAAAACATGGAAAAAATGTGTAAATAATGAAACCAATACTCTGCTATGAAACTTTAGGCAATTGCATCATAAGGCCACTAATCAAGTAACAAATAACAAAAGATTCTTCTGCATTCATCTATGAACCAATCATAATATAACTCACAAAACTTCTGGCCAACTAGTAATTCAGTGCTTAATCCTCCATCCAAAAAAGACCCCACTCCATGTCCAAATAGATGCCCCCAGCAAATTGCTAGTATATTTAAAATTTATGTTATCACCTCTAAAACCTGCCCCCACCTCCTCATCCCCTCTCAATCTACATAACTTTATTCCTATTATATTTCCCTGACAAAATTCCCAAGATCATGCTCATCCATCCTATCCTTTACCTGAATCCACTCAAACAAACTGTCCAAATTTTACTATTGTTGTTGTTGTTGTTTGTCTTTCGGCTTTTCCCGGTTAGGGGTCGCCACAGCAGAACTCCGGTCCGCTAATGATTGGCAGTTGAATTTTACAGTGCAGAGTTGCTAGCTCGATGCCCAACCTTCAACGAATGCACACCCAATAACTTTATAAAAAACCTCTACATAAACTCAAACCCAGCTCTATTTCTGCTGACATCCTTCAACATGAGTACTTGAAAATTGCTGCAGAAGTCATAAATTATCCATCAGCTTTCTTATCAGCAGATCCAAGTCAGAATCTAATGTCTCAGCACTTTGCAAAAAGGCATTCATCATTACTTTCCATAAAGGAGGTAACTCCACTGAGGTATCTTACTATCATCCCATCACTATTGTCTCCCCCTCTCCAAACTACTACAAGAATGTTTACATTAACAATTTATTCAATATCTACTCCTAAATCAACATGGCTTTAGAACAGCTCATTGTACACCAATTGCCTTATTATCTTTCTTGAACACTGTTAATATTACTAGGGACTCTAGCAAGCTAGTCTCAGCGCTATTCTCAGACCTTTCAAAAGCATTTGACACTCCTTTCCACACCAAAACTCTACAGCAACTCTTTGATCTAGGTCTTTCCCCTCCCTCTATCTTGTGGCTTACAATTTATCTAGCTAACAGACAGCAGTCAGTAAAATTTTAAAATAACCTTCTCCACATACTTATCAAACATCATCTGAGTTCCCCAAGGGTCTGTTCTCGGTCCCCTTCATTTTAATGTTTTTACCAATAGCCTTTACACTTCCTCCAACCATGGCTCCCTGATTCAGTATGCAAACGACTCTACTATTATTTTTTTCTTCAAGTAGTCTAGCACACCTTTAGCAGGTAACCAATGAAGCTTTTACCTCTATCAAATCATGGCTTAGCAATTCCCAACTGTTAATTGACCCTAAGACAACTAAACCTCTCCTTTTTACTCCTAAGACAGTCACACTAGATAAAACAATGTTTAAGGTCCTTTCTCAGAATAATACAGAAATCAAAGTTGTCCATGCATTAAGCTCTTAGGAGTAATAATAGAAAAAAAACTTAAATCTGATCTACATATCCAGAACAATATAAAAAAAATCTTCAGAAAGTCTAGATGCTCTACAGACAAAGACATATTCTAAATACATCTACGAAAAATAACCTTGCCACCACCTACCTCCTACCTTCATTCTATGGAGTACCTATTCTCACCAACCTCCATACCTCACTAAAATCAAAAGTTGAATCATGCTGTAATAAAATTTCTAACTTTGCAACCAGTGCAACTTATTACACCTGGCACTGTACTGTCTTACATTTTCTCAAATGGCTTGAACTTCCGTACCTTCTTAGGTTTTCACAACTTATACCTGTCCACAAACTCAAATATAAACCTACTGCCTGCCCAGCTCTTTGTTCCATGCTTTACAACTACCTTGCTAAGAGATTCCTTAGATCAGTGGATAAGCAACTTCTCTCTGTGTATAAACCCAGTAAATCAGCCGGACAAAGCCTTTACTCCCCTACTGTCTCTAAAGTATAGAACAGTCTGCCTAGTAACACCTGAGCCACTTTCAATCTATTTGCAATTAAACATGTGTTAAAAGATTTTTCTAATTAGATCATGGATCTGCTGCTGTTTAAACCTGGTAACAACATCATCACCTTCCCTATTCTATGATGACCCCTTGAACTACCGCATACCCTGAACTCACTTTTTCTATCTCCTAATATAAAAATCCTTCACCTATTTCTGTTTTCTTACTCTTTTTTTAATAAACTATTTCTGACTTACTCCAGCCCATTCTCTGACCAACGTAGCCCACTATTAACTACTTCTTCTCACATACACCTTGTCCTCAACTTTTCTCACTCATTTTCTTTGCATTTTCAACATTCATACTGAGCTCATATTGAGCTTATGACTAAAATGCACATTCTGCACGGTCACTTATCACTTTTTTCTCTTGTTCAGAGCTGTAAACATTCTTGTAATAATGTAATCATTTTACCTAAATATGTATATTTAAAATGTAATCTGATTGGATAAAAGATGCAATGAAAAAATGTAACGTCACTATGTAAATGATTTGCTTTGGAGCTTTTCTCACCAGTCCTCTTCTGAAAATGTGTACTGTCTACCCAGTAGGACTTTCCTGGTAAACAAATTTCAATAAATAAAAAAATTATCTATCTGTATGTTAAAAAAAAAAAAAAAAAAATATATATATATATATATATATATATATATATATATATATATATATATATATATATAAAATACAGTATGTGGTGTGTGTGTAAATACAGATATACATATACAGATATATGCACAAATATATATGGGAGTTTTTATTTATGTCACTCAATCAAAATTTCACCAGCATAACTGACTTTTGGCTGAAGTTCTCTTACTTTATGCTTGCCAGACTTTCTTCAGTAGTGATAATGACAACTACATCAATCACATTCCAAAATATTCATAGTTCAGTACCACAGGAGACATACACAAGTGCATTATATTCATTTGGAGATTTATCTCAAGTTTGCTGAAAAGTCCTTCTCAGCATAAGAAACTTAAATGGGGATATATAATCATACAGACCCAATGTCTTCTGCAGGAAGATGGAAGTAAAAAAAAAGAACCATAATTCGCTTTACTTCACAAATGAAGCAGACTTCACTTCTGTTTGCAACAGTCCCTCCTCATCTAGACTATAATCCACCATTCAGTGTTATTCATCTTCACAATTGCAACTGCCTACATCATCTAATAACCATCAAACATACCAACAGACTATAAGATCTACAGAGATCCTTGGCATTCTCCTGACTTGCCACACATAGCATTATTGCATACCACTACTTCCTTCTCTGTGTTTGCAGTGGTGATCTGTAACTCCCTACCTAGTGAGACAAGATGGATCAGCAAGCTGTCGACCTTCTTTACTAACTCAATAACTTTCTTAATAAAAAGAGAAAATGGTGTTGTGCAGGTGGTTTCAAATAAATTTCACCACTTAGCCTCTGGCCAGCTTTGGTCCGCACTTAGTTTCTCTTACAGTGGTGCATTCAGTTTAATTCTTGTTTATCAGCATTAGGAAGTCATGTGACTGCACACTCTGCTACACCAATGCAGTGCTGTACTCTTGACATTTATTAAGTCTTGTTGTTAATTACTATGCTTCAACTGTTAACTAAAAGGGGGCCCGCACTCTCCAGTTCACGTACCTGTAAAAATAAATTAAAAAGAACCCATGGCTCACTAAATATATTAAGAAACCCCAGTTAGAAAATATGCATGGTCTTAAAGGACAAGGACCCCTTCCAATCACATTCACCTTACATAAGGGAGATTTTCCTCTAGTAACAACTTTATTTAACTAAAGGGAGGGGATATAGAGGTTGGATGGGGTAGCTCTATAAGAGTCTAAAAATTAAAATTAAAATTTTTGATTAATGAAGGAAAACTGCAGAAAGTGGGGGAGCGGCTGAACATAAGACATGAGATACCTACTTTGCCCAGGGCTTTTCATCCTGGTGGTGCAGAAGATGGCTATGTTGATGTAGAAAATCTCAGTAGGAAAAAGAATACAATCCTAGTAACAACCAATGAACCTATAAAAGGGAAGGTGCAGTTCAACCTATGTGCAAATAGATGAACTCTACTGTCTGACAATTTTTGGAAGGATCTTAATGATTTCTGAAAACTGCATGAGGATATGGAGCCTCTATTATAAAAGGGCAAAAACAAAGATTGCTATTTTGACTGAGGAAGAGGGAGAGGTTATAGGAATAAAGTAAAAGGTACTTAGGCTAGGATGTATTAAATAACCTGGAAGACACGGTAAGGAAGAATTTGTTATGAATTAAGGAGAAAGCAAAGAATATAGTAGGTTCATAGATTAGTACTAGTCTAACTGCCCTTCTGGGCCATTTTAAGCTTAGCCAGTTACCTCATGTAAGAATCAAGCCCTGCACCTGTCTGTAAGGTAAACACCTTAACCATTATACCAACCTCCCATCCTAGTAGAACAGGGAAGGTTGAGGTTCCACAGTGTGGGGCCTAGCAACATTTGCTCTAACCTATCCATTAGTATCTATGCAAAATTTTGATATTCAGACTGATTAAAGCTATGGACCTATAATCTGCTTGGTTATCACAAATGTCTCCCTTCCTTAGAAAGCACCACTACTCTTGTTTTTAACATTGTGGGAGATGGGTCTAGAGCATACTTAGTTCTGATATATAGTTCAATAAACTCTGCCTCAGTTTCACTCCCCTACGAATCCAAAAAGGCAAACAAACTGTGGAAAACAAAAAGAACCAAGGAATAGCGTTTCACAAAGCCAGTACACTAGTCGTGCGTTGTATACCATAAACGATATCCAAATCCAGATGGAGCAACAGTTATTTGAAATTGTAATGTTAGAACTTTTATTAAACAGAAGCAAGCACTTTCGGAGAGATTAGTATCTCTCCTTCTTCAGACAAAAATAAAACATCCACTTGTAATAACTGCCCCATTAAATAGGGTGTCAATTATCCAATTAACAAACTGCCATTTCAATTAAAATGCATACCTTAACAGTTTGCTTAAATGTTAAAAGCATTAAAAACTATTATTTAAAACCAGGTCCACAATGTTACCCCATTTTTATTGCCTAAAAATACTGTTCTAAGTAGCCCCATCGGATAAACTAAATACATGACCATTTTAATTACAGACATTAATGAATGTAATTGTGCTAACCAATATACAAATGAATAAACCTAAAAAATATATATTAACGAATACTAAAAAGCAAATAAGCCATAAAAAACTCTTTAAAATAAAAACCCTTGTCGGTTAGTATTGTTGTATTAATAATAATACATAATGGGTTTCCTTTCAAAAACCGGAATCATATCACAAACATCATAAACTTTGTCAGTCAACCTACATTCCAATCCTTAGTTAGTTTGTGTTCAGCTTCATTGAATTTAAATTAAAATCAAAACTGTATTTGAAACTGTTGTATTCCACTAATGGTGCTAAGAAACTTCTTTATTGAGAACCGTTAGTGACCACCTTGGACCAAAAGTGAAGCAAGCTGACATGAAAATTCCTAATGTAATATTAACAATAGTCAACTTACTTAAAAATTGTTTTATAAAAAGAGATGTTACTGTATGTTTCTATAACCATATTTTCATTATAGTGTTATACTATTTACAAAACAACACCTTATCTCTTAAGTGTCAGAAGCTTCAAAATACAAGTGAGTGATATAGCTTCATTCAGGCCCGGATAAGTATGTGCGGCCGTCCTTAGTTGCCATAGCAATTCTTCTTTTTCTAGCATTAGTTGCCATGGTCCTAAACTAGCTTGTGCCTTAATTTGCTTTAAAACAGAAAAATTAAAAAAGTGGTCATTATTCTGAATAATGTGATACGCTAATGCATTATTCATGTCCCTCTTAGAAATAGCATATAGGTGTTCATACATTCTTTTGTGCAATGCCCTTTCAGTCTTTCCTATGTAAAAAGCAGGGCATCGCCCACAAATTGCTGCATAAACAACTGCCCTAGAGGAACAAGAAAAATTGCCAGATAGCCTATATTTTACATTATTTATTGTGACAAAACTGCCTTCCTGTACGGATTTGCATTGGTTGCAAAACCCGCATTTGGACATACCCTTAGCCTTGTTAAAAGTAGTGTGTTTGTTCATCTCCAGAAGAGCCTTTAAATTAAACCCTTTTCTGAAAGTAATATTAGGTGATGAACCTAACAATTGGCGCAAGTTTGTGTCTTCCATTATGCTTACCCAATTTTTCTGTAAGATGTTCCTTATAAAATGATGGTCAATAGAAAATGTGCACAAAAACCTAACTCCCAAATCAGGTTCATGGTTCCTTCTATTGTGGTTAACCTCCAAGCTATGGTTAATTGTATTAATTGACTCTATTCTATTGAGGATGGGCTTAAAATATCCGGATTCTCTTTTAAACCTAACTTCAGATGAAATCTCTAAGATAAGTGAATCGGGATATCCTCTGTTAGAAAACATCCTAGTCAGGTTGCTGCATTCATCATGGAAATCTTCATCTTTGGTAATCATGCGTGCCGCCCTCACCATCTGCCCTTTAACAACCGCTCTTTTTTGATGGAGGGGGTGGCAGCTACCAAAGTGAAGGAAACCATTGGAGTAGGTAGGCTTTCTGTAGATGTTACTGATGTACCTAGCAGCATGCATATCTTTGTTCAGCTTTATGTCCAAAAAGTTGATTTCAATGTTATTCACTTCATATGTGAAATCCAAAAAGTTAGTCATAGATTTAATATTATCTATGAATGCGATCACATTATCTGGAGAACCTCTCCATAACATGAACATGTCGTCTTGGTACCTTGTGTACCAAGCGACATGCTCCTTAAACAGGGGGTTTTTAAACAATAAGGTGTTTTCCCATTGGGCCATTACGCAATTTGCAAAAGAACCCCCACAAGGTGAACCCATTGCCACCCCAGAAGCTTGCCTGTATACCAAGTTATCAAAACTAAAAACCAACAGACTATAAGATCTACAGAGATCCTTGGCATTCTCCTGACTTGCCACACATAGCATTATTGCATACCACTACTTCCTTCTCTGTGTTTGCAGTGGTGATCTGTAACTCCCTACCTAGTGAGACAAGATGGATCAGCAAGCTGTCGACCTTCTTTACTAACTCAATAACTTTCTTAATAAAAAGAGAAAATGGTGTTGTGCAGGTGGTTTCAAATAAATTTCACCACTTAGCCTCTGGCCAGCTTTGGTCCGCACTTAGTTTCTCTTACAGTGGTGCATTCAGTTTAATTCTTGTTTATCAGCATTAGGAAGTCATGTGACTGCACACTCTGCTACACCAATGCAGTGCTGTACTCTTGACATTTATTAAGTCTTGTTGTTAATTACTATGCTTCAACTGTTAACTAAAAGGGGGCCTGCACTCTCCAGTTCACGTACCTGTAAAAATAAATTAAAAAGAACCCATGGCTCACTAAATCTATTAAAAAACCCCAGTTAGCAAATATGGATGGTCTTAAAGGACCCCTTCCAATCACATTCACCTTACATAAGGGAGATTTTCCTCTAGTAACAACTTTATTTAACTAAAGGGAGGGGATATAGAGGTTGGATGGGGTAGCTCTATAAGAGTCTAAAAATTAAAATTAAAATTTTTGATTAATGAAGGAAAACTGCAGAAAGTGGGGGAGCGGCTGAACATAAGACATGAGATACCTACTTTGCCCAGGGCTTTTCATCCAGGTGGTGCAGAAGATGGCTATGTTGATGTAGAAAATCTCAGTAGGAAAAAGAATACAATCCTAGTAACAACCAATGAACCTATAAAAGGGAAGGTGCAGTTCAACCTATGTGCAAATAGATGAACTCTACTGTCTGACAATTTTTGGAAGGATCTTAATGATTTCTGAAAACTGCATGAGGATATGGAGCCTCTATTATAAAAGGGCAAAAACAAAGATTGCTATTTTGACTGAGGAAGAGGGAGAGGTTATAGGAGTAAAGTAAAGGTACTTAGGCTAGGATGTATTAAATAACCTGGAAGACACGGTAAGGAAGAATTTGTTATGAATTAAGGAGAAAGCAAAGAATATAGTAGGTTCATAGATTAGTACTAGTCTAACTGCCCTTCTGGGCCATTTTAAGCTTAGCCAGTTACCTCATGTAAGAATCAAGCCCTGCACCTGTCTGTAAGGTAAACACCTTAACCATTATACCAACCTCCCATCCTAGTAGAACAGGGAAGGTTGAGGTTCCACAGTGTGGGGCCTAGCAACATTTGCTCTAACCTATCCATTAGTATCTATGCAAAATTTTGATATTCAGACTGATTAAAGCTATGGACCTATAATCTGCTTGGTTATCACAAATGTCTCCCTTCCTTAGAAAGCACCACTACTCTTGTTTTTAACATTGTGGGAGATGGGTCTAGAGCATACTTAGTTCTGATATATAGTTCAATAAACTCTGCCTCAGTTTCACTCCCCTACTTACAGAATTCAGCCAGTAGCACACTGGGCTCACTTAACCTTCCTTGTTTTACCCCTCTAAAAACCTTGACACCCCCTATACAGTGCTTTCTCTGTCCAGAGTATTCTTTTGCATTTCCCTTATTTCTCTTTCCTTTTCAGCTCTTCTCAGTTCCAGCTTACATCCTTCTCCAACCCTATACATATATATATATATATATATATATATATATATATATATATATGTATGTGTGTGTGTGTGTGTGTGTGTGTGTGCATACACACACAAAATTCACCATAAAAAATTAAAAAATTGCATATCAAGTGATCCCATGAATAAATAAGAAACATTACAGGGATAGATTTATTTCCCAACAGTTACTCCATCCCTGAAACAAATTGCCTTTAGATGTTAAATAGAGTGACTGCTAAACATCTTTCAAAAAGAAACTGGCTGATTTTATAAGTATCCACAAACTCATCCCAAGCCTCACATTGTTTGCTGTCCTGGAAGCTGGAGGTTTATCTTGAGGATAAGTATTTGCCAGGTACAAGTGGCATCTTGAGTCATTTTTATTGCAACTGTTATGATTCGAAGTTCCCAAACTCAATTTCTGTGCAATAATTCCTTAACCATACTTACTTTCTTCATTTCTTTAATTTTGGATGTTACTATTTCTATATGTTGCCCCCTTTAATTTACCAAAAAATTGTCCTACAAATATTTTCAGCATTTAATCTGCTCATAATGATCATTTCAAGTTCAGAATTTAGTTTTAATTCTTCCACCCAATAGAGTTTTCAAATTCAACACTGAAAGATGTACCAGAGGTCATCAACATCCCAGATGGAGATTTCATAGAAGGATGTATACATATAACCACGACAACACAGGAGAGCAAGCAACAGGCAGGACACTACATAACAAAACCAACAGGACCTCTACAACAATACAGGAAAGCAAGCAAGCAAGAGGACAGGACACTACTGAGGAGAAACCAGATTTTCAGTGGGCTTAGTCCTCACTTTGACCAGACTTAGCTGAACCATCCCCCACCCAGCCCAACATCATCTATCAAGGAACATTAACCCAGAAGCAGCCCAGCTGCAATCAAGCCACACTAGGGGGTTACCACACAAAGGCATAAAACCATCAGAGGATCCCACAGTCACCACAAAGATACTATGGGCAGAGGAATAGAGTGTTTATAGGGACGTGAGAACTGAAACACTTAGGGAACCACCCACAAGACAGGGGAGACAGCAGGATGGACAATGCAAGATTAAGATCTGGAACCATGCAACAAAGCCAGTTAGGCTCTAAAGCACAACTTTAAAGAATTTTTCAATGACAAAAAAACAATACAGATGTGCAGAATAATGTAAGATCACTCAAGTGAAAATTACCCAGCAACTTTTGCCCCCAGTCCACCCCACACTTGTAGCCTTTGAAAGTAAGTGTGAAGTAGACATCCAGGAGGTCCTCACCAAGCCTTCCTAAAAGGAATTTTACAATTTATCCAAAGAAGAGATCAAGGCTTTAAGGAATCTAAGCAATGACAAGACTAAAAGAGTCATAAAGGCTGATAAGGGTGGAGGAATCAATGTCAGAAATACTATCATTTATGTTAACAAGATAAAAACATGCTTATCAATGAAAAGTATTATGACAAAAAGGACCTAGCAGAGTGCAAATTGCTTAAGATAATATCCACAAAGAACTCAGAAGGATGCATGAGAATGCTCTATTAAATGTAAAACTGTCTGATTTATATTTACCATAACCCACCCAAAAATCCACAATTTCTTTGGAATCCCAAAGCCACATAGGAATATAGCTTACCCCAACATCAAATAGACCTGCTGTGTTTAATGGTGGGTCAATAACAGAATCCATCTCAACATTCCTTGAAGGCCAGATCAAACCATTTGCAGAAATAAATCAATATTTTATATTAGACACTTTGTATTTCTTCAAAAAGATTAAATGCATGTTCATCAGTGATAGCATTATCTTGGTAACCATAGATGGGGAAGCACTGTGTACAGTGCTTTCACATAAGTGGTGCATACTGGCCACCACTGAATCATATCTGCAGGACAGGGCAGCCATCTCTGGAGAGACTGAGCTCCTAGCTAATCTTCTGGACATCATCCTCTGAAATAACTATTTCACTTTCCATGGAGAGTTCTACAGACAAACCACTCTCATAGCCATAGTTGCAGCCATGGCACCCAGTTTGGCTACTGTAGCAGTTGGGAAATTGGGAGGGGAAGACAGTGTTCCAAAGCAGGTACACTGATTTTATCAAATGCTGTCTATGCTTTATAGATGACATTTTTTATCATATGGGAAAGAGAATAATTAACCTGGAAAGATTTTTTGACTTAATGAATCCACTAACTTCCTAAAATTCATGTGCAACTACAGGAAAACAGCAGTTAATTTTCTGGATCCCACCATAACTAAAGATCTGGAGAAATGTCCTCTAACTAACAATCGCTGTAGAAAACCAACTCAAGTAAATATGCAAAATAGCAGCCTGCACCCTCAAAACACAAAAAAGAATGTTGTGAAATCCCAGAAATGAGGATTGCAAGAGTTTTGAAAGGATAAAAGAAAATTTACACCAATCTAATGAACTTACAAATGGACTTTTTATCAGGGGATATGGAGAAAAATGCTTCACTACATCCTGGAGCCAATTAGAACTCTGAAGCAACAGAAAGTTCCAGGCTTGAATGAGAACCCCAAGTAGGATTACTAGGGAATGTCGACACAGATATACTGACAAGATTTTTGAAAAAAGAAAAGGGAAAAAGATTTTAACATTAACCACTGACTACAAAGATATCTGCAAAGTAATTATTGACAACTGGATCATCATTTCTGAAAATAAGCAGCTGGAAAAAAATATTCAAACCCGGGCCCTCTTTTGTGTTTAGAGGAGCAAAGAACGTGAGAAACCGGGTCAAGAGCAAAGGCAAAATCATGGAAGAAAATGCTGTGACCTTCAAAAGTGGACCACCCTACTGCACCTTTTCTGAATAGCCGAGTAACTCTGACCATTTCTATTGCCCTAACTTCAGCAAGACTTACTGGAATCACAAGAAGCGGGATTGTAACACTCAGTTTATCATATACAGGGCCCAATGTGGCTTCTGCAGAAGTTTCTATGTGGGCAAAACCATTAACAAACTAAAGGTCAGAATGGCTCATCATTTATCAGACATAAGACTTAAAATCCTCAAATATCTTCTGGTGAAGCACCACCTGGAAAACTCTGGACATGAAAGATTTAGCTTTCATGTACTGGACAAACTAGAAATTGGACCTCATGAAGACAACAGCAATGCCATCTTAGAGAAGATGGAGCTTCACTACATCATCAAACAAAATGCTTGCAAACCACTTGGAGTCAAGACTTACACTTCTATCATAGGATCATAGGATCATAGAAGGTTACTAGGCTATTGGTCCTGAGGCTCTTATAAGCCTAGCCAAGAGTTTAGCCCATATTTAGACAAGTCAGCACCCAGAGCCCCTGTCCAGCAGGGACACAGGTGGAATCCCAAGAGTGTATTTTCTGTTTCCCATCCAGTTATCCAGGTTACACTTAAAAGGGGATAATGAGGTACTCTGCTTGATGTGGAAAGGGAGTCTATTCCAGAGATGGGGGAGTTTCTGGGACACAAATGTGTCCCACCAGCAAGTCCTATTGATATCACAGACCAGGTTGAGATCACGCGTATGGGTTGCTTGAGTGGAGCTTGGCTTGCGGATATGCAACAGTCCCATCAAGGCGGGTTCTGAGATTGCTTTGTATGCCAGACAGAGGTCACCTCTGAGTAGTTTGTATGAAACTGAGTAGAGGGACAGGGCTTTTAGCCTGTCTGTGTAGGGTAGGTGTTTGAGGCCTTGGATTCTACTGGTGAGGAACCTCTGTGGTCTCTCCAGCTGCTGCATATGCTTTGCAAGGTACATGCTGAAGGGGGCGTTATACTCAATAATTGGCCTTATAAGGGAAGAATACAGGGATTTTATGACCTCTTTGTCCCTGGATGCGATACCCTTACGTATGAGGTGGGCCATGTAGAAAGCTTTCCATACAATGGAAGCAACATGGTGGTCAAAAGTCAGGTTGCTATCAACCTGGGTGCACAAATCCCTAACTACTGATTGTGTACTTAGGATATTGTTGTTAATGTGATAATATGTGGGCACATCACTCTCCCCAAAGGGGATGATGATGCATTTTTTGGCATTCAGCTTGAGGCCATGTTTCTGGCACCAGTCATTTGTTTGGGTGAGACCCTCTTGGAGGACGTCCACATCACTTGGGGAATTGATGACTGCAAACATGGTCAGCCATAGCCCACTGGTTTTGGCCTGCTCGTCAGAGAAGTATATCCCAAATAACAGAGGTCCGAAGACTGATCCCTGGGGTACGCCACTCGTTACGGGTCTACTGCTTGAGGTGGCTTCCCCTAGTTCGATTAGGTGGGTTCTTTCAGTAAGCCAGTTTGCTACCCATCTAGTAACATATGGATTGATGCCTAGTTGAGAGAGTTCATCTATTATGCCTGAGTGGGGAATAGTGTTGAAGGCTTTGGCCAGATCAAGGTAGGCAGTGTGCACCATCTTCCCCTCATCCATGGCTTTGGTGACTGTCTCAAAGAAGTCGACCAGATTTAACAGACATGACCTCCCCTTGACAAAGCCAAACTGTGTGGGGTCGAGTGTTTGGAGGTTGCCAATGTACCTGTTAATGAGGTCCATGATAATCCATTCCATGGCCTTGCAGGTCAGGCTAGTTAGCTATCAAAAGTGTTTTAATACTTAGAATGCTAAATCACCATCTGTTTTATTGAAAATAAGATGAATTGATTTGGAAATCTGCAAAAAGGTCTGATAAAAAAGGTGGACACCTAAACACTTACACTGTGATACTAATTTTTCAGATGTATCTGAAGTAGCCATATGGCAAAAGTGCTTTTAAAATGCTAAAATGTTAGGGAATCTTTGATATCTCAAGCTGAATAGTTTGTTCCATTAAAGCAGTATCACATGATTCTATTTAAATAAGGAAAAATTAATTTTCTTGCTAGAACAGGCTGAGTCACTGTTGGACTTATCTTGAATATGGTAAACTGATATTGATATATAACACTAGTACAGTAAGAGGATAAGGGAGGATTAGCCAGTCTGGATACTGCACCCCATTGGTGGACATTTGGTTATATACAAATCAGGTGTGTTTTACCTCCTTCATTTAACCCCCCCCCCCATATTGACATATTCAGATTAGGTGTATTTTATCTCCAACAATTAATTCTGACCCCTTTCTTCAGAAAGCTCTTATGACTAGGGTAGAGCTCATTGTAAAATCATTAAGATTTTACTGCAAGAATGTTCATCCATCTGTGAAGACTGAATAAAACAGTTTTTCTAAAACACTTCACCAGTTGCCTTATACCTCTGGAATGGATGGGGTAGATAATCCATCTACTGTAAGCTGTGAGTTAGATTTGCTTGTATCCTAATCAAATAATTATTTTGTTTGTCCTGAAATCCAGGTCCCTTGACAAGAGGGAGCTACCTTCAATGAATGGAACTTTGGTATTCTAGCTCCAACGAAAAAAGAGAAGGAGCCCCCCACAGATGTAAGAACAGCACTAAGGAAAATGAAATCATGGACAGCAGCAGGCTCAGATCAGGTCACAGCAGATATGATAAAGATGTTTGGTGAGATAGGGTAGAAATGTCTCCTAAGGGTGCTCATAGCAGTCTTCTTCTTCTTCTTTCGGTTGCTTCCATCAGGGGTCACCACAGCAGATCAACTGTTTCCATTTCTTCCTGTCCTTTGCATCTTGCTCTGTCACACCAACCATCTGCATGTCCTCTCTCACCACATCCATAAACCTTATCTTAGGTCTTCCTCTTTTCCTGTTACCTGGCAGCTTCGTCCTTAGCATCTTTTTCCCAATATACTCTGCATCCCTCCTCAGCACATGTCCAAACCAACGTAATCTTGCCTCTCTGGCTTTGTCTCCAAACCTTCCAACCTGGGCTGACCCTCTAATATACTTATTGCTAATCCTGTCCATCCTCGTCACACCCAGAGCAAATCTTAACATCTTCAACTTTGCCATGTCAAGCTCTGACTCCTGCCTTTTTGTCAGTGCCACTGTCTCCAACTCATATAACATAGCTGGTGTCACGATCCTCTTGTAGACCTTCCCTTTCAGTCTTACTGGTACTCGTCTGTCACAAATCACTCCTGACACTCTTCTCCACCCACTCCATCCTGCCTGTACTCTCTTCTTCACCTCTCTTCCAAACTCACCGTTACTCTGAACTGTTGATCCCAAGTATTTAAACTCATCCACCTTCGCCACCTCTACTCCTTGCATTCTCACCATTCCTCTATCCTCCCTCTCATTCACACACATATATTCTGTCTTAGTCCTGCTGACCTTCATTCCTCTTCTCTCTAGAGCATATCTCCATCTCTCCAGGGTCTCGTCCATCTGTTCCCTACTCTCACTACAGATCACAATGTCATCTGCAAATATCATAGTCCACGGGAACTCCTGTCTGATCTCGTCTGTCAACCTGTCCATCACCATTACAAATAAGAAAGGGCTCAGAACTGAACCTTGATGTAATTCTACCTCTACCTTAAACGCATTCGTCACTCCCACCACAGACCTCACCGCTGTCACACTACCCTCGTACATATCCTGTACCACTCTTACATACTTCTCTGACACTCCCAACTTCCTCGACACTCCCGACTTCCTCATACAATACCACAACTCCTCTCATAGCAGTATGAATAGAAATAATTATCCCAGATGACTGGAGAATAAGCATACTGGTGTCAGTGTTTCAAGAACAAAGGGAACATTCACAGCTGTGGGCAGTACAGAGGTATCAAACTCCTGTCACATTGCATGAAAGTTCTAGAGAAGCTGAATGATAAACAAATACGGTGAGTTGTAGAAAATGAGATGAGAAGTTCAAATTCACATCAGGATTCAGAACAAGTCACCTGACATTTGCAGGGAGATAGATACTTGAGAAGATGCTTGAGATGAAGAAAGAGTCCACTTGGTCATTACTATCCTTGGAGAAAGCGTATGACAAGTTTCAAAGAAAGCTGATGTGAGCAGTCCTGCAGTGGTACAAAGTCACAAAAACATTGGTAGAATTACTGCAGGTTATGTACAAAGATCCAATGACTCAAGTACGAACAGTGTTCGGTCACACAGACGAGTTCCCAGTGGGAGTGGGTGTGCATCATGGTTCATCTTTGAGCCCACTGCTGTTCATACTGTGGATGGACTACATTAGCAAGCAGGCTGGAGGGGACAAATCAACAAAGTTGCTGTATGCAGACGATGGGCATTACATGCAGAATCTGAGCAAGAACTACAGCAAAGGCTAGTGAGATGGAATGCAAAACGTAGGATGAAACTGAGCACAGATAAAACAATTTTAATAGCAGAACATGGGGAAAATCAGAAGAAGCTGAGAAGTTAGAAAATAGTGGAACAGGTTAACAGCTTTGAGTATCTAAGAGGGGTGGTAGAGGAGAAGGGAATTCTGAATGATGATGTGAAAGGATGTAAAAGTTAGAATCAGAGGTGCCGCAGACAACTTGTACAGTGTCATGGGAAGTGTATGACAGAAGAATGCCAAAGAAGCTGAAAAGTAAGGTATGCAAAACAGTGATGTTGTGACCAGTACTATTGTATGGTACAGAAACCTGGGCAGTAATGGCAGAGCAGGTGAGGAAGCTAGAAGTGATAGAGATGAAGTGCCTGAGACAGGTGGTAGGATGAACTCTGTGGGGCAGATGAAGAAATTATAACATAAGAACAGAATCCAAAGTTGATCCAATTGCAGAAAAGTGAAAGAGAACAGATTACCAGCCAGCAAGTCAATGAGACAGACAGGACAGCAGCATATATGGTATTCTAATCTCGTGCAATGCCAGTACATTGTAAACTTTATTGTTAAAGGCTGAAGTAAACCTAACTGCAGTTTGATTGAAAAATGACATTGTATATGTCCAAATAACAATAACTACTAAAATACTATTGCTGAATCTCAAATAGTTCTGCTGTCTAAACTCAAGCAGGATGTAATTATAAAACACTGCAGCTATATAACTCTACACTGATAATTCACATTTGTTGTGGTCATATGCAGACAGCAAGATGCATAATGCATATAAAACAAATAAGCTGGACTTGGGTCCCCCCGGGGTAAACACAGGCGTTAAACGTTGCACTGTGTTGTTGCTAAAAGCAGCCTGAGGCAGCAAAAACTATGTTAACTGCAATCTGAGACTGAATATATAACTACATGAAAACTTTTTGTAACATAAAACTTAATATAAATATAAATTAGGAGTTAGAATTCATAGCTTAAACTGGCTTAAGTCACAGTGACTGCAATGCAGAATGTAATGTTCATGCTAGTGGAACAGAGTGGTGATGCTAATATTGGCTGTCAGTTTGTTACTTTTAGATGGGCATTAAAATTTTCTCCAATGTAAAGAAAAATGCTCCAAAACAGACCTAACCAATAGATGTGCAGTAACTCTAAGAAAGCAAAGCAAGCGAAACTTTAACAAGGGAGGAGCAAACAGATATATTTATGCAAATATTTGACAGCTGCAGATTGAAACATAACTAGTGTGAAACATATTCAGCATTGTAGTTACTGATCACAGACATAATGCGTAATGATACCTTTATCAGGAGCAAAGCATTTTCTGAGATGTACATTGACCAGTATTTACAAAATAAGCTATTCGATGTGGATGCAATTTGACTAGGAAAGTTGATTTGACTGAAATATTCATAGTTTATACGATAAGAAAACACTGATTTTTCTTTTATTCTAAGGATGCTGTCTGTATTAGTACGTAATAATTATATTAAGTATTGCACAAACAAAATATCCAACCTCTGCTTCCCAATAGAATGGAGCCATAATGATTATTTCTACAGTAGTTCACAAATGTTGAAGGTGTAACATCTTTTTTGTTTATGGTTTCCCTGTCTCAACCTAATCCATTGCTCAATTGGTACACAGCTCTCCCACCTATTATGCCCATTGTCTGTTGTCCAGACTCAGCGGCCTTCAACTTCCATCCTCTTCACTTTCCTTTTCCATAGCACCAGTTGCATTACATTGAATTACTCTGGTGTGCCAACACTCAATTTGGTATTCCAGAATGATCCTTAGATTTGTTCCTTATTCAGCTATTTTTCATGCAGTCTACATGCCAGCAGGTCATCATAGCATCATACACTTCGTGCAGCCTGCTGCTGCTATATAGGGCATAATGAAATATCTTGCTGCAAAAAGGAGTTTAACAGGTGTTAAGCAAATACACAGAGATACATCAGTTCCCCCACCGATATGGTCGAGCAGCATTTACATCTTTAGTTACCAGTGCTCTGAAGAAGGTCTGCTCTTATGCTAAGACCACAGTGCCACAGCGACACAAGAAGAGTTTGGCATACAACTAGTCTCATCTTCCTGCGGATACAGAAGTAAACAGAATATATTACTGTGCTGCTAAATTAATAACTGATAAAGTTCTACCACAGGAACACAGGGTAGCGAGGGAAAGGAAGGGGCGAAATCAAATACCATCATGGAAATATCGAATGCAGAAAACTATAAAGCAGCTAAGACAAGAAGTATCACTGTTAGAAGATTTTAAAAGAGGGAACAGATCAGCAAAAATACTAAGGAAGATAGATGTGCAATGCGCAGTATTAGAACAGTATTAAAACAAACCAGGATCTATCATGTACTATCACAAATAGCAAACTAAAACTTCAGCACAGGTGGAAAGACTTAGAAGATACAAAAATAAATATAAAGGAAAAGTACAGAATAAGCAATTTATTGATGATCCAAAAAAATTTTATAGAGAATTGGGAAATAAGGTAAAAGGAACTGAAAGACTGCTAAAAACAGAAGAAATAGATACAGTTTGGAGAAGTATCTATGAAGAGCCTGTGAAACATAAGAAAGATGCTAAATGGATAGAAGAAGTAAAAGAAAGAATAAGAAGTTTAAAGGTGCAGGATATGAAATGGGATGAAGTAACAGCCAGAGAGATTGAAACAAAGTTAAGAAAAGTCTCTAATTGGAAAACCCCAGGCCCAAATGCAGTACCTAACTTTTGGCTGAAAGTATTAACATCTTTGGACGAGGATTTAGCCATGAGTAAGAACTATTTATGCGTGTACCCCGAACACACACCACACTGGTTAACATCAGGAAAAACAATGCTCTTACTTAAGAGTGAACCTGCAAGCTACCCTAAAAATTATAGACCAATAACTTGTCTTCCACTGATGTATAAACTATACAAGGGGATTGATGCCGACAGAGTTTATAGTCATTTAGAGGAAAACTCAATTATGGCAGTAAAACAAAAGGGCAATAAAAGAAAGTCATATGGAATAAAGGATCATTTGTTGTTAAATAAAGTTATAGTGGAGAACTGTAAAAAAGGAAGAATCTAAGTATGGCATGGATTGACTATAAAAACACATTTGATAGTATCCCCCATTCATGGAAAAAGAGTGCTTAAAAATGTATAAGAGACACCCTACAGTGATTGACTAAATTACAGTAACCATGAAACAATGGCAGACCACTTTGCAATTAAGCCAGGATAAAGGACAGATTATTATCCCAGGGATACAAATTCAAAGGGGGATATTCCAGGATGACCCTCTGTCACCAATGCTATTCTGCCTTGCCATTAATCCATTAAGATGTTTAATTAACAGCTTAGGCCATGGCTACAATTTGGCTCCTAGAAAACAACAAAGTCTAATGACTTCCCATCTTCTCTTTGTCAATGATTTAAAACTGTATAACTCATCAGATGAGGAAATGAAAGCACAGCTGTAGGTTGTCAAAACTTTTTCAGATGATATTGGAATGTAATTTGGTCTTGATAAATGTGCAAAAGCAACCTTTAAGAAAGGAAAACTGCAGCACCAGGAAAACATCAGTTTGGGACAAGAATGTACTTGAGCAAGAGGGAGTGTATAAATGTTTGGGAATTGATGAAGGATAAGCAATAAAACACAAACAAATGCAAATAAAACTCAGTAAGGAATACTTCAGAAGACTTAAATTAATCCTGAGAACAGCATTGACATCTAGGAACAAGATCCAGGCTATAAATCAATTTGCTCATCCTTCCCTAACTTACAGTTTTGGAGTGACTGACTGGCCCCAAAAGGTGTTGGATAGATTGGATAGTAAAACAAGAAGGATGCTTCATGCTCACCAAATGATTTATAAAAATCAGTGTATACCATGATTATATATTCCCCGTTCCGAAGGAGGGATGGGCCTCCTTGAAACTGATTACATGTATAGATCTGCAATCGTGGGACTCCACACATATCTACTGACCTCACAAGATCCAAATGTAGTGAAAGTTTTGAAACATGAGGAGAATAAATCTAAGATGACGTCTCTGCTTAATCTAGCAGAAGCATATCGACGTCAACAGGAATGGAAATCAAACTAGAAGTGGATAAAAATCAGGCAGCAAATGAATGTGCCAAAAAACAAAAGAAAGAATATAAGGTGAAGGACCAGATGAGAAGGCACAAAATGTGGAAAAAACATAAATATAGTTGCAAGTATAGAAAACTTCTGGAACAGCCTCATGTTGATCAAGAAGGAAAGCAGGAATGGTTGAGGAGAGGCGAGTTCAAACTAAGAAATGAAAGGTTAATATTGGCATCCCAAGATAGAGGGCTACATACACGTAGGTTTACTAAGTCCATTGGACATGTGGGAGAAACAGACAAATGTAGGTTTTATGGAACCAAATTGGAAACAGTCACACACCTCGTTGCTGGTTGCGACACACTAATGGCAGAAGGACTGTATACTGAAAGGCATAATAATGTGGCAAGACTGTTGCAGTGGGGATTGTGCAAACATTATGGTTTTGAAGTGGCTGAAAAACACTGGAAACATGAGCCACAAAGCATCATAGAAAATGATGAAGTTTATATCACATGGGATCACCCATTGTCAACAGATCAAAATATAGATGCTAGAAAAAACGGATATAATGGTCCAAGAAAAGAAGAGAAAAGTAGCATTGATCATTGAAATTGCCACACCCAGTGACTATAGTGTCTTGTGTACAGAGAGACACAAAGCCATAAAATACCAGGATCTGCAGGCAGAAATGAGAGCCGTGTGGAAGAAAGTTACCCAGACAGTTCCAATAGTAGTAGGAGCAACGGGTCTTATAAAAAAGAATTTACAATCGTATTTAGATATGTTAGCAATCCATGTAACCCCGTACGAATTGCAGAAGGAATCATTACTGGACACATTGTTGGTGCTACGAAGAGCACTACTGGCTGACATCAAAGAGTGAAACAATACTAATTTCATGAACTTTAATCATACTCTGATTTAGGAATGGGGTCCATTCTCATCATGGTATTAGAAACCCAAAAGACTTGGAGAAATTAAAAACAGATACTCTAGTTTCAGACTGTAGTATTCAGCCTGCAAAGCACAGCGAAAAAGTCATTAGCATTCAGTTATCCCACACCCTTCATGCATATTGCAGATTAGTATGTGCTCCTTACGTCACATTGCACTGACCAGTACTATTAGCAAAATAACATTAATAAATCATACTATTACTCCTTAAATACCATGCCATGGTGGTGCAGCAGTAGCGTTGTTGCCTCACAGCAAGAGGTTCTCCCGTTCGATTCTCGGCTGGAGTGCGGGGAGTGCCTTCTGTGTGGAGTCTGCATGTCTTCCCCATGGTTGGGTGGCATTCGAAAGACATGCGTAAATGGGCGTGCCTTCATTGAAGGTTGGACATTGAGCTGGCACCTCGGCGTTCGTGAAAATCTACTGCCAATCATTAGCAGATCGGAGTTCCGCTATGGCGACCCCTAACCAAGAAAAGCCAAAAGGCAAACAACAACAACTCCTTAAATATCGAAAAACCACAAGAACAATAAAAACTAGTAATAACAGAAATGAAGTAGCTGTGATACATTCAAACAGAATGATTTATTGTTACCGCTTTCATTTAGACAAATTTCCAAACTTCTTCAGACATTCTATCCCAACATGCAATAGTATTTATAATAACAACAATAACAATTAAGCTTAATTGCCCAGCAATTAATAAAATTAACTAAGTAATAGTTAAAAATTATATATGGTAAAATTTGTTCATCTCAAAACACAAAGAACCATCTAATAACATAATTGTCAGAAGATGAAAATCCAAATACAAACATATAGAAACATGTAAATGTCTAAAAAATAAAAAATAAATAATAAAAAATACCATGTATGAAGTATTGATATATGTATGTAAAAATAAAATTAGTAATAATAAAACTAATAAAATCGATCAGGTAAAGTATATTTATGTTTTACCTATTTAATGCTTTAAGTTTCAAAATACACATAATAAAAGCATATTCATTAAGCCCAGGAAATATATGAGCAAAAGTACGAATTTGCCATAATAATTCATTTTCCTCAAGCTTAAGTTGCCAAGGTCCCCCTCTAAAGCTATGTTTTTCTTGATGTAAAATGGTAAAAAGAAACCTATGGGTGGGGTAGTCCAAGGTATGCCTGACACATTAAGTGTATTTCTTTTGTTGATGTGATATAGATATGTTTGTATTTGGATTTTCATCTTCTGACAATGATGTTATTAGATGGTTCTTTGTATTTTGAGGTGAACAAATTCTAGCATATATAATTTTTAACTATTACTTAGTTAATTGTATTAATTGCTGGGCAATTAAGGTTAATTGTTGTTATTATAAATACGACTGCATGTTGGGATAGGATGTCTGAAGAAGTTTGGAAATTTGTCTAAATGAAAGCGCTAACAATAAATCCTTCTGCTTGAAGGTATCACAGCTACTTCGTTTCTGTTATTATTACTCCTTAAATAGCACAGCATAGTTTAGAACAGTAAGGGACTTGTGCTGATTTTCACCATGCAAGAAATGGTCGTAAATACATCTCTTATTTACATATTTATTTGTTGTTAATTTGTGAAGTATTTTGATAAATCTAAGTTAGAAATGAAAAATAAAAATCTGCTTTTCTAAACATGCATATTAAGACACTGAATAACAACGACCTCCTGCTACAGACATAAATTATATTCTGGCACTTTTAGTGAGCATTATATCAAGCTCTAAGATCTGTCATTTAGCATGGAAGAGTAAGGCTATATATTGCTAACAACCTGCTTCATGTAATCAAGGGTTTGATTCGGTCGGTGGCCTTTTGTCTACTGCATGACTCTTAGCAAGTCAGTTATCAGACAGTGCCCCTAGCCTGACTGATAAAGATCCACGTGGGTCAGTGCTCTAGCCAAGTTAACAAATAAATATTTATACATAAGAGCATGCTAAGAATACAGTTATTTACAGCAGCACTGTACATGCAAACCACCACAGGGATGGAGTAAGGGAGGGGCATGGAAAATACCTTTTGTTCTACTTTAAAAGGGAAGGTGACTATAAGGAGTAAGGCGATGGAACTCCTTACTTACTTTTACTCTGGAGAATTGACACCCCAGTATACAAGTAACAAATGATACATTTCAGCTGATTTAAAATGTCACCTTTGCTATACTTTTTAAATAAAATTTTCAGGACTAAATTCAGCTTGAGTTGTGATGTGTTCAACATTGCTCTATCAAGGCAATTGTTTTTTTCAATTTCCTTCCAAGCTAAAGTTCCTTCTCTGCAGAGTGTGCATGTTTTCCACATGTTCAACTAGTTTTTTTTTTCTAATACTTTAGTTTTCTTCTACATCCCAAGGAAATAATAAAAGGGTAGTGGAAAAAAAGATGAAAGGAGGGAGGAATCCTTAAAAATGGAGGAACTAGGAATCATAGGATGAGTATTATTGATTTGTCCTTTGGTAATTGGGAATGTATGACTGAGCCAATGGCCCATTTTCTGCAAAGGTCCATTTTCAGTGAAGGTTTAGAATTAATCTATCCTTCATGTCTAAGGTGGTATCAGAACTTTCTCTTAAGCAAGTTAGCCACCTGCTAGTTTTGTTTTTTCAAATCCATGGAATAAAGTGGAACAAATGCTTCATTCCCTGGATGTACACGGACAAATCTGGTACTACCTAGACATGACAAAAAACCCAAACAGAGCAGAGTAATTGTTGGTAGCTTTCACAGAGGGGAAATATGACAGGCCTGTCACCAAACAAACCATATCAAATGTATATCCAGTTACTTTAAATTCTGTTATATTCAGCATGTCAAAGCCCATTACACCAGGCACAGGGAAACTACCACTGCTTTCCTCAAAGGAGTTTCTACCCAGGGCATCCTAGACGCTGCTGCTTGGAACTCAGTGCACACTTTTACCAAACATTACCATATAGGCATTCCTACAGAGCTAGAGCAGGGTTTGTTATTGCCATTCTGCAAAACCTTATTGCTTATGGGCCAGCAAATTACTTGCCATCCAACAGGTACCATTGGGAGTCCTCCCAAGAATCAGTGCTGCACATTGGCTACGGATAACTTGGTAAAGTTGCGTCACACTTACCGTTATTCCAAATGTTCCAGTAGATCAATATTGCATGCAAACTTTGGCCTTTAACCCCTCTATCTGTTGATCCTTTTTTTCCCCTCTTGCTGGAAGCAGAAAGAAGAGATTCTTGCAGATAGCTCCTTGCTTCACTATCATCGTCTATAATGTCTCTCACTTACACTCTCAGACAACTGGAGAGCTTGTGCTGTCCTCATGAATCAGACTGCTTGCTCAATGCCTGGAAAGGCTTGAACATTGTGCTGATGGACATCCTTCCTTATACCTCAACATCCAGACATCAGTGCTTGGATGTCCGTTGGCTAGTGATAATGCAAGGACTCTGGAAAGGTTGAAAGCTGAATGAATGAAAGGATGGAGCCGAGTATAGAAATAAGATCATGGAATGTTGATGGGATAAGAAAGAGCATAAAAAAGGTGAGAGTTTTAACATATCTAAGGAAAACAAAAGTGCAGATTTTAGACCTACCAGAAACACAGTTAAATAAAGGAGAGCATAATCGATTAAAATGGTCTATGGAGGAAATGTATTTATCTAACATTTGTTTACCAGGAAATTCTGACTTGGAACAAAGTCACTTTTCAGCAGAGGCCCTGGGAGAAATGCTCCAGATGCATGTCTTTGAAACGTGGGAGGAAACCAGAGCACCCAGACGAAAGCCACACGAAGGCAGGGAGGAAATGCAGACTCTGCACAGAAGGCACTCCAGCTGAGAATCAAACCAGAGAACCTCTTGCTGTGAGGTAACAATGCTACCATTGCACCACTGTGTCATCCAGATAAGTAACCAGGTGGTAATATGGAAGGAGAGTAGGTATCAGGATAAAGTGAAATACTGGAACCAGATGGAGAAGACTGAAAAGCTGTGAGGAGATGAAAGAGGAATGCCAAATGGAAAGTAGAATGGAATGGGAATGTGTAGCGATGCAAAGGGCATACAGATAGATAGAAAAGATATGGCAAAGGGGGAACCAACACCTGAGTGGATAGAGCAAAGGTGAGTATAGGGCAAGAAAATGGCTAAACTGTTCCCCCTGGGAATGGAGTAGATGATGAGGAAGAGAAAAGGAGGGAGCGAGCAGGAAAGGAAAAATGGGAGAAGGAACTAGGGGAGCAGATAACAGAAAGGGAATAGGCTGAAATATTGTAGTTACCCAGAAATATTACAAAAGAGGGAAGTATAGGATATTTGCTTGGAAGTGTCTACATAAGTATTTTTACTATCCAGTTAGGTTAGTCAGGATGTTCCCAGCAGTGGAGACTAGATGTTGTAGATGTGGGGAGGAAGAAGGAACATGGTCACAAGAAGGAACTGACAGAACTAAGAAGAAAAACAGGGATAGGAATATTGGCATGGATGAAAAAATAATTTCTAGATGGGAATAGGGAAGGTATAAAAGAAAAATATATATAGAGAGAGTAGGACTGGTTGCTACAGCACGTAAAAAAGCAATTACAAAAATATGGAAATAACAGCAGCCTCCAAGGAGGCTCCATGTTTACTGACAACTACATATCCTTAAAGAAGCAGACACAGTATCTGAGAGGTGTACTTACACAATAACACTAGGGGCTGAACTCTTGCATATAAGTTCACAACAAGTTGTAGAAACCACAAACACATACACAAAAAACATCCACCTCACATAGCAGACAGCACACACATAGACTAACATATGCTGAGGCACTTAAAATCAATCTTCCTAAACAACAAAGATCACCTAGACCACCTGCTGTCAAAGATACACCTCAGCAACCCTAAAGGCACTCAGAAAAAGCAATGGCTAACACCACACTCTCAGTGGAGTCCCAAACACTAAGCTTCTAATGCAAGCAAACACACTTCTCAATACTCTTGTCATAGGGTGTTGTAAGATATACTGATGCCCCTCTAACCACCCTGAACAAGAAGAAGAAGATGACAGTTAGTGCGGCTTATCTGGAGTCAGGATCCACCAAATCATGCACACACTCGTCATTACACCACAGATATCAGTGTGATTTCATCATAGTCCAGGTAGTTGTAAATAACCTGAGATGTACCTCTGTGGACCACATGAAGATAGACATTAATGAGCTTTCAGACTCTGCTTGTAAGGCTGGTATGAACTTAGTATTGAGCAGCATACCCTCGCCGAGTATGATACCTCAATATGAACAAAAAATGATTGACTTCAACAACTGGCTGTCTTTCTTGTGTCATTCAAAGAGAAGCCAGTGTTTGTCAGCTTGGGAAGACATAGTTAACAGATCACATTGCTTTGATAAGGATGGTCTGCACCTTTTCTCTCTAGGCTTATAAATACTGGCTAAAATTGTATTCACCCCCATAGTACCTTTTTATGCAATGCAAATTGACAAAACTACCAACATAGCAAAATCAACTCAACTGAACCTTAGGATGTTACTGCTCAATGCCAGAAGCATAAATAAAAAACTTCACGTCCTCCAAGCCATACTCCTACCTCAGAATATAAGCATCTATCCAGTCACCAAGACATGATTTAAAGTGGCAAACAGTACCCCAACACTGCAAGGTTTCAGTGCCTTCCATACTTTTTGACTAGAAGCTGCATAGACAAAGGCTAAAGGTGGAGGTGTCTCAATGAACACCAATAACAAGCACACCTGTAGGGTGCTCAGACAGGATGATGTGCTGGGGTTCCTCTACATGCAAGATCACCATAGACAAAATCTCATACCATATCCTAGCCAGTTATAGCTCACCCTCACTTGGACATACAGGAGGCACTTACTATCCAATCAAGCACCCTACTCATAGGAAACTTTAATTACTCTTCTATAGACTGGGAATCTGACATGGCCTCAAATCTACAGGCACAGAAGGAGTCCTAGACTTCATAAATACAAACACTGTTCACCAAATAGTAAATACGCCCACTGGAGGCCCCAAAATACTGGACCTCATGCTCACAAATATGTGAGGATGTTGCACCCCCCTAATGTGTCATCATTTCTGGTAAGGTCCAGCCATAAAGCCGTATCCTTTGAAATCAAAATCAACTTCATAATTGCATTAAAACTAGTAACAGTTAGGAACCATTCCAAGGCAAATTACCTTTATTAAATGATGCTTTATCAAAATTCAATACCCTTTAAAACCTTGAGAACATAGCAGCCAATGCCGAATTGCTCTCAGAAACTCTGTACAACCATGTCAATGGCTGAAAAGAGGCTGTTGTACCTACCAGAAGTAAGCCCAGGACTTGCCCCAGAAACAAATAGCCCTGGTGGCAACTCAAATTAAACAGGGTATACAACAAAAGGAAAAAAAGTGATGGCAAAAATCAGTAAGGGTAATTCCCATAAAGATAAAAACTCTCTCATCAAGCTAAATAGGCAACTAAGAGGGCTAATTAGGTCAAGCAAAGCCAACTTTAAGGTTAAGATAGTCTCCCAGGTGAAAGATAACCATAAAACCTTCTTTAGCTGTGTCAGAAACCTCAAGGGCAGAAAACAGCAATGTGTTGAACTGATTGTTAATGCTGACACATTCACTGAGTGCAGTGATATAGCAAACCTGTTAGTGGACAAATTCAGTTTCTCTGTCACCAACTACCCCCAAAAAAATGCCCTCAAACATAACCCCTCCAACTATAACTAGATAGCATATACTGGCTGTACACAATAAAGCTAAAAACATGGCCTCAGTGGGCCGCAATAACATCCCAGGTTGCTTCCTGAACAGTCTAAGATGCAGCTTATCAGGACCCTTGGAGTCATTATTTAACTAAAGTCTTAAAACAGGCTTTGTGCCATGTGAATGAAGGACAGCTACAGTCATCCCCCTTCATAAGGGAGGACCTTTAAAAGGTCCTAAAAACAACAGACCCATTAGTCTGATTAGTCTTATTTGCAAAGCCATGGAAAGAATTATCATGGAAATTATCAACAAGGACATAGGATACCTCCAGACACAGGATCCATCCCAGTTTGGCTTCATCAACGGACGGTCATGCTTATTGAATCTGGTGGATTTCTTTGAAAATGTCACTAAGGCAATGGATGGGGTAAAACTGTGCAAACTGCCTACCTAGATCTGGCTAAAACATTTGATACAATACCCCACTCAGGCATTGTCAACAAACATACAAAACTAGGTATAACCCCCTTTATAACATGCTGGATAGATAGCTTGCTCACTGATAGAATTGACGAGGTAAGAATTGGTGAGACCACCTCCACAAAGAGGCTGGTCACTATTGCACTTCCCAGGGCTCTGTGCTAGGCTCACTTCTCTTTGGCATCTACTTCTTGACTATCAATGGCAAAGGCCTCCGTCTAACAAAGTTTGCAGATGACTGTAAACTGGGAGCAGTCATTGAATCCCCTAAGATGATAACACCCTTGTTGCCAAATCCATGGCTTAAAGCTCACTACCAAGAAGTGCATTATAGTACCTTTTGGGAAATCAACCGCTCCTGGTAACTACATCATCAATAACCCCCTTAAATGTTGATTCATTAGTGAGGAATCTGGAACCTTATGTAGATAATAACTTAGTTTTCAACCAGCATATGTCCAAGGTAATAAGAAAATCCTTTTATGTTGCTCAACTTATAAGCAAGGGCATGGCATCTAGGTCCAGATAGGTCATCATACCACTGTACTTAGACCCATCATAGAGTATAATATATCCTTTGGTATGTACCTGGCCAGACACATGCGGCAACTGGAATATTCACAAAGGTTCCTTACAAAAAGACTACAAGGAATAAACACAATATCCTACACTGATCGCCTCAAAGCCCTCTCTGCTCACTTAGTATCATACAAATTTCACATTTCCAGACCCTGTTTTCGTGAACCTTTTGCACATCCGCAAAACAAACACCTTCAGGACTACTAGATTAAAGCCTTAAATTTTGCTTGAAACATAAATAGGACATGTTGGGTAGACATATATATTTCTTAGGGATTTCCCATTCTCTGGAAAAAGCCCCCCATTTGTCTGAAGCAGAGTTCCTCCCTATCTCTATTACGCACAACTTGGACCAATGGATGGATAATTTAAACATTCACCCCTGGTCTTGTGCCTATATCTCTGATGGACAAAGGCAGTCAGTAAATCATCCCCTATATAAATCAAATTTGTGGGTCATACCTGGGTTGTACAACTAGGATTATAAGGGTGCTAGTGGTTGTCATCCTAGTATACACCTATGAACCTATGAAAAAGGGGATTCAGAAAGTTGCTGATGTGAGTGAACCTGAGGATCTAGGAGGAATCAAAGATATTTGGGAAAGACAAATTTACCCACTGAGTAAGAATACCTTGGATGCATCTACACAGCTAAATAGACAGTGAGGCTTTTATCTGCTCTCAAGTATCCATAGATCAGGTTAGTGCTGAGAAAGTGACAAACATTTCACGTGCATTGTATGCCCCTTGAAATGCTCCTTGAAAAGTGATCCATAACCTCCCATAGTCCATTCAGACCTGTCTTCATAGTCATTATGCACTTACCAAATAAGGATCTGACTAATATTTTCAATGATGATTGTGAAACAGCTACATTAACTATGTGTTGCATGTTTCACTATAACACCTTTCAACACAGGCAGTGGAGTTACTGTTTCCTTTTCCAGTTTCTGTCTTTCCCATATTCTTCATAATTTTATATGGAAGTTGGTATGCATCAGGGTGTCACTTCTACAGTGACAATCATCTCTGGCCAAAGTTTACACCGCCAAGTGGCTAACCCTGCCGTGGTAGTTCATTTGCATCATTCATTCACGCACACATTCTCACCTATGGCCAGTTTAGAGTGTCCAATATACCTACTGCATATCTTTGGAATGTGGCAGGAAACCAGAGTATCCAGAAGAAACCCACATGACTGCAGGGAAAAGGCACCTCAGCCAAGAATTGAACCAAAGAACCTCTTGCTGTGAAGTGACAACATTAACTGCTGCACCACGACCCACTGCAATGGAACGATGTACAAAAAGCTACCAGCAAAACCACCATTAAAAAGAATGTTTGCTTATATGAGCATTACACCCACACACACACACACACACACACACACACACACACACACACACACACACACACACACACACACACACACACACACGCACACACGCACACACGCACACACACACACACACACACACGCACACACACACACACACACACACACACACACGCACACACACACACACACACACACACACACGCACACACACACACACACACACACACACACACGCACACACACACACACACACACACACACACACACACACACACACACACACACACACACACGCGCACACACACACACACACACACACACACACACACACACACACACACACACATGCATAGGTTTACCTCATGCTACCCATTCTTTTAAAGTGCTTAAGAACTGTGGGATTCAATAACATCTACACTAAGTGTACACCAAGTTTATACTGTTCTGAATGAACAGACAACACATTCTTCCTCCTAATTTTAGTTTTCCTACTGATTTTCTTGTAGTTTTAAATAATGAGGAGGATTCATAAAGGTTACCACAAAGTGTAAACTATATGTACACTTACTGTAATCTTTCTGAGTGACTAGAAAGCACAAAAAATGTGTTAGGGATGTTCTTGAATACAGATCATGTACACTTAGTGTAGGTGTTACTGAATCTGGCCCATCTCTGAAAATACATAAGACAATATACCAAAACTGGAAAAAAGAAGGGAAGATAAACATCAAATCCTACAAAAGCATGGATAAATAAATCTGGTTTTGGAGATCTTTTAATTCATTAAGTCCTAGTGATGACAACACCCATTTCTCTAGGATCATCCTAGTGATGACCCTAGGTGTCATTTATTGAATGCTTACATTTCCATTAATAACTGCAAAATCATGCCACTTAGAAGCTAGTAGCAAAATCTTCCTCTTAAAGTCTACATTATGGGCAACACAATGAATCAAATACTTGACCTCTTTCTGTACAGTTAAAGAGATATTACGCATTGTTCATATGCTACTTATTTAAATGATCATAATTTTCATATTTGTCGGAATACCTTAATAACCACACAACACAGACAGAATGCTTAGCCTCATACATTCCCCTGACACACCTCACACCCTTAGTGAAAATGAAAGGCCTGCCAGCTAGTCTATCCTCTGTTGCCAGCCTCATAGCACTTGATGCACTTAGTTGGCGTATGAATTGTAGGATGTTCACTGGTAATGATCCTTTACTTAACTCGTCATCATTTACTTGTGAGAGATGCAAGTACTTATGCAAATTCAAGGCCACACTCTCACAAACAAAAACTTCCTGAGGGCATCTTTCACCCACATCACACACTGCACATACATGAGTCAAACTATCCTACACCAAAACACTAAAAATTCATTGTGTAAGCTGCAGTGGCACGTTAGGTGCAAGGCTCAGCATTAACTAAGCTGTGCAACACAAATTAGTGGCAATGTTACAGAGAGTCAGTAGGAAAACCAGCACCTTTTAGACCAATTACATCCAAGCAATCATAAAACACAAATAGTTATGCACACAGATTCTACACTCATGAGGCTGGAGAAAAGCAGGGTGGCAGTGAGTTGTTTCTAAGGGGCCAAGAATGCTAATGTTACAAGGACACTTCAGACCTTTAGACCAGATAAATACAGCCTGGTGATGGTCCATGTTGGGGTAAATCTGCCACACAGACCTCTAAGGGATGTGGAGACATTCATGATTGAGCTCTCCAAGCATGTCACAAATGCAGATAACAGCATAATTTTGAATGGAATCTTTCTCTCACCAAAAATTTCACTGAGATTTAAATAAAAGATGATTGGCTTTAACAACTGGCTAAATACCTTGTGTCATTCTAGGGGGATTCAGTATGTGTCACCGCTGCATGAAATGTTTGACAACTGAATGTTCCTCAAAAAGGATGGTCTGCACCTCTTTTTCTAAGGCTCCTTCATACTTGGGGAAGCTTTTGCAGCCTCCTTTGTGCTTTGTCACATAAGGTCCAGGTAATGGACCTCCAAGCCTAACCTGCAAAACATATCTAGTAGTGGAATATATCAATGTGACTCTAATTAGTGCTAAAAGTCTAAAGAATAAACTGATGGACCTTGAAGCCCTCCTGCATTTAGAGTACATTCATATCTGTGTTGTTACACTGACCTCGTTTAAAGTGCCTAGAGAGTCCCACCACAATACCTGGGTTTTGTGCTTCCCACTTTTATAGACCTGATGGGAACAAATGTGGTGGCATCTCCATATTTGTTAGAAACCATATTATCTCAAGACAAAAACCTAGTGACCCTAAAGTAGAGCTTATAGAGATTCAAATCATGGCAAATAGGATGAACTATCAGAAGACTGTAGGCTACAAAACTCCCTACGTCTCCTGAAAATCACACAGCATTCATAAATATTCGCAAACTCCCCATAAATATGAATGCTGTTATTCTAGGTGAATTTAACTACGCATTGATTAACTGTGGAACCTGCACCACCGATGTATGTTATGCACAAAAATTCTTACATATACACAAGAACTCCTTGGACCAGATTTAAAGAACCTACTAGGAAACAAAATTAAACTTGGCCTGCTCACAACAAAAACTCAACTTCTGTGTGTACCATTCCCACAGTATCTCCCTCTTTAGTCAAGTCAGACCATAATCTGGAAATCTGCTCTATCAAAACCTTCCAAGTAGAATTCAGGACTTGAAATAAACAAACCTCCTAAAATGCTATGATGAGGCTCTAATTTAGGGTATACTGCTATTATCATCAAACTAAATAATGCTAAGAGTTATGCAAAAAAGTTTTACTTGCACCTGGACAAATGTATCAAACTGGAAATTCCCACCAAATCTAAGCCAATGTGGAGGTTTAAAAGCAAGCCTGCACGATGGTCCTATAACATTCAAAAATTATGTAATAAAAGGAAGAAACTCCTAAAACTATACAGCAGAACAAATGATACACAAACAAAGAAGAGCATAAAGCAGCTAAATATGGATCTACAAATGGACACAAGAAAAACAATAGTATCCAATAAACTCACTCTAGCCACAAAAGCCAAAGACAACCACAATCCTTTAGTTACACCACAAAAAATAAGAAATAACAGCTAACATTGTAACCTTATGATGGGCAGAACAAGGATATGTTTGGACACATACATGTTTCCCATTTCCTAAGGAAGAGGATTGCTAAACTGGGTTTGAATTTTTGGTTACCCATCCATTCATCTAAATTATATTTAAACAGAGCTTTGTTTGTATTGTAACAGCAGTATTCATATATTGTTATACAACAATGGGAAGCCCATCAATGTGTGTCACTTTGTTGTGTGAGAAAGGTTTCAGTGCTTCTTCTACTTTACATTACCGTTGGTTCCTAATTGTAAGGTAGAGATTCAAACGATTGTTGATCTGTTTGATTTTTATAGTATTATCAACATTGGCATCAGCCCCCTTTTTCACATTTTGTGCATAGAATTGGTGTATCAGATCAACAGCGAACATCAGCTAGAGCTAATATTCACACTGCGGGGAGATTAGCCCTGCACGAGTTGATATAATTGTTGCACCTTTTTCTTACTCTGCTCGGCAACATTCAACATACAGCCTTCACTGTCTTTTAACATTCCAGGGCAAGGATGGAATTTTCTCTTTAGATCTTGTAGCTTTGCAAAAGCCAGTCTTATTCTTTGTAAAATATTTTCTGGTTTCATTTCCTTGCACATGTTGCTGTAGTTCTGTTTATCTCATTAATCAGCAGTCTGGAAATGTTAGCAAAGTTACACAACTGCCTCTCTTTCTCTTCAAGCTTTATCCTCTGTATGTTTTCACCCAACTGTCAATATATTTCATTAGCCAGCCAGTTTTAAGCATTATTGCTTTTTTCCTTTTAACCGGGACTTTTTCTTCAGCTTCAAGTTTCCCGATCTCTTCCCATGACAGGTCTGGTGCTCTGCCATTCATACCGAATGCAGCAAATTGATTTCACAGAAAGTCTGAAGTCCAGTTGAATATTTTCAAGATCATGCTTTTCCTTGCCCTTCTTCTACTTTATTTTGATTTTGTGTAGCAATAGGTGGTGATCTGTACTAAAGTCACTCCAAGCTTTGTTTTATTGATTTATTTCAATGTTTCCTTTGTTTATTTGAACTCAAATAGTCAATCTGATATCTGTGCAATTAACCTGGTGAAGTCCACAGGTAGAGTTGCCACTACTCTTACTGAAAATAAACAGGTTGTTTCTCTTATAAAGTTCTATCAGACATTCCCCTGCTTCATTTCTATCGGTCACAATTTTTCAACTATCTGACCTTCTTTATTCCCATTTTTCATACTCCAAGTCAGTCATAACAATCAGTATATTTTGTTCGCACACTGTGTCAGTTTTAGCTTGCACTTAACTTTCAGTTGTTCAGTTTCATCCTCCTTTGTATCTTTTGTTATAGCATATATCTAAATAATAGTCACATTAATTAATGGATGTTAATAGCAAGTTAATTAATAGATGACATAGGTAGGGCAGGGTGAACGGGGCAGCCACCCTGAGTTGAAAGTGTTAGGGGCCATGACTGGCAGTTGCCAATATGGGGGTTTATTGCAGTACCATCAATCAGAAATTAATGCCTATACTGCGTTATTATCAGGGATGAAGTGATGAAATGTTTGTGAATTATTGGTGGTAAAGTAACTGTAGCAAATATTTGTGGTGAACAGTTTAGCAGAAGACTTTTTTGTCCTAATCTTGGAGACAGAACTTTTTTTAGAGTGGGCCACATTGGGGCATGGCACTAGCATACCTCTCAACCTCTTAGAGCAAGAAATCTGGACAAAGCCATAAATAATGGGGGTACAAAGGCCCAAAAATATGGACACTTTTTAAATATTGCTATTACAAACTTAAAAATTGATAGAATAACAGGTTTTGCAATAGCATGAATTTACTGAAAGGTATGAAGTTTGAAACTCAAATGTCTGTCATTATTTTCTGACTTTAATCCACAATGATTTGCCAGAAAAACACAATTTTCTGAGAAACAGTACAAAAATGTGACACAAAAATCTGGACATTCTGCAAAAAACTGTCCAGTTGAGAGGTATGCACTGGACACAAGGTGAGCTCACTGTGGCAATGATATTAAACATTCCCTAGTCCCTAACTGCATTTTATTTCATTATTGTTCTTGTAAATGTCTGAGTTATAAATGTAACACTCTTTCTATTTTTTTCCTTTCTTTCCCTTCCTGGAATACTATACCTTGTTTTTATCAAATTCATTGTTGAATACCAAGCTATTTCAGTTCACTGGCACCAAGCATGTCAAGTTGTATGTATTCAATTTCATTCTTGACAACAGCTAGCTTTCCCTGCTTTATACTTTGTATGTTCCATGTTGAAATGTACAAGACATTTTTGCATCTAACCCTAATTTCATGCACAGCAGAATCAGCAGTTGGGCATATGAAAAGTTTTAATCCAACCACTTAATTTACACCAGCTTTATTCTAAATGTTATTCTTCTGTTCCTCAACATCTTGTTTTCAGTCTTTCATCCTGAGGTGCTTGTCTTCCAGCATTATATACTGCAATCTGCAATATTTGTTCTGTCTCTGCTTCTTTTGTGACTTGCATTGGTGTAGTGCTGTGGTAGACGTTGCTTGACTTGTGGAACAGGGAAGAAATGTGACTATCAGTATGAGTCTGAGGATGTTTAAAATTTAAATTATACAGACCTTTTGAACAAAGAGAATCATGACTGGCATCACCCAACAGCCCACAAAGGTATTCCCTCTTCTTAAGGAAGACCAAAGTGCAGTAGTGTAGAACACAAACAATACACACGACTATAGCCTGAAGAAGACAATAACACTTGGAATACATATATGCTGCAACAAGTCAACACAGTAGTGACATATACAGAAAAATGCCATCTTTGTCAGCAAATGTTCACACAACATATCTAGCTAAGTAACTCAGTTTCATTCATTTGGTTGCATTTTTGTAAGCAACTCACAGTCCATTAAGTGCAATACTCCACCCTACATTTTTGTTGTCCACGTATAGAACTAAATGCTGCAACAACTTCAGCATATTCACAGGTTTGCTTCCATTCTGTTCTGCATTTCTCAACAGGGTTCTTCGAGTTTCAGTGGATTCTATCCACAGTGAAAATACAATACCTAGTCCTTGCATCAGTTGGTTTTCACAAGAGGCAAATGACTCCTGAGTTCTGTTCAAACCCTGTTTTGATTTGAGCTCTGTTAGGACCCACGCCTCAGTGCACTCACAGACTTTGGTCTAGTCTCTGTCTCTCTCCCTCTCTCTCTCTCTGTCTCTATCTCTCTGGTTCTCCCTGTTCACTGTAAGTGGGATGTGGCCTCCCCCAATCAGGCCATATGTGTATCCTTCCTGAATGTCCTAAATCTGTAGCTCTGCCTACCCCAGAGTAATGGCCGAGGGATATTAAACAACAATGTTGAGATAAATCAAATAGACATGGATAGCAATTACTTGGAACCCTAGGACAATTTGCAGTTCTATAGGAGGTATTTATAGACTTATTTATTTATTTTTTTAACTGAGAAGACCAGAAACAGAAAGATATGCACTGCAAAAGCATGCACTAGTATTTTCCCTGGTATCAAATGTTTGCTAAATCGTAGATGATGACTATACAGGAACACTTGTGACAAATATTGTCCTGTCCCTGAATCCATTTCCAGGTAACTGCTTTATTATACTTCATACTTCGAACTATAAAGCCCAAGGAGGAATGAAATATAGTGAAGTCACCTGATTGTGTAGTAATATATTTGATAGTTATTAATTCTTCTGCAGGCTTTTTATTATTTATTCTTTGACATTCATTTAGTATTCTGTATTTTTATTTATAGTTTATTAACTGCTGTAATGGACTGAGTATATTATGTTATTTGTACAGTATGTAGTCCTGAAACACATACAATAAAAGGCAGTCATAAGATAATAATAACAGAGCATAAGCATTGATATCATTCCAGGTCAGAACATTTACACTGGGAAACACTTAGATTTTAGATTTCTATTCTCAATATTGTATGAAGAGTACGTCCTATTCTAGTTACTGTATGAAGGGTATTTCTTATTCTAGGTAATGTATGCATAATTTTTTCAGTGACTGGTAGTATGACTTTAGATAGCATTCAGCATTCCCTGTTGTTACGCTAGCTAAATGCTTCCTGGTCTAAGACTGTCTTCTCTTTCTAAACAGTTAAATCTAAGGTACTGCTAGGTAAATTGTTAAACTCAGGAAAGAAGAAACTCTCATACAATAGTGTGGTTTAGTGACTACTATAAATTGTGATTCTGAATAGTGATGAAGCTGCTAGCATTTCTGACTCTCAACGCTTAGTTACCAAGTTTGGTTCTCAGCTGGGATCCCTGGAATCTTCTTGTCCTCCCTGTGTCCATATGGGTTTTGGTTTGGTGCTCGAAATCCTAAAGTCATGTCATAGATGAATTGGCAATGCTCCAAATTACCCACATTTGCATGTGTTCAGTGTGAGTGTGAGCGTGAATTCTGTAATAGGTTACCCTCCTGCCCAAGATTAGTTAATCTGCCTGGTACTTAGTAAGTGCTGGGAGTGGGTATAACTACATTGATTCTGAAATGGATAACACCGACAATCAGGAAATGAATGAATGAATCAATGAATTAGACTCTTCTTTGCATCTATGATTCCTTTATCCCAAATGTACACTGGGATGGTGTGTATTGTGAAAGCAGAACAGAACTAGCATATTTTATCTAAACAGAACTGGTTTAAGAAACAAAACAAATTTACCAATGGATGGGCTTTAAAGAAAAAAAGGGGATCAATAAAGATACAGCTAGATTAGGAGGAAGGAGAGATATGTATAAGGTATAGTGACAATATCATATGATGTAAAGATGGTGTGTAGATTGTCATATGATTCTTTACTTACAGAGAAAACACCCCTCCAAAAGGACCAGGGACTCTAATGATTCTGACTAGGTGACAACACCTAAAACCTGGTAAAGGTAAACCTGAAATATAATCCTGTAAAACTACAAAATGTGAATTTCTCATAATTGTAGCTACATCTATTGATTGCTACTGTAGATGTTTTATTATAAGTTGTTACTTTCTGTTGTGTTTTTGATATGTTTCTTTTACTGCCTGTTGGCTCCACTTTTTATTCTTTATGAATTATTTCACACTGCCAGTACCTGCAATTGCTCATTTCTGATCAGTGCACTATCCAGGTAAACAAAAATGAAATAAAAAATAAAATAAAAAACCCCAAAAAGGTTAGAAGGACACATAGACCAACGTGAGGAAAAGTAAAATGATTCTGTGACAATCCTTACTGACAGCATTGTTGAAGACAGGTGCATTAAAGGAGGTGAAGAAACGGGGATTATAAATAGTCTGAATGTTACGCAGAACTGATTTAAGAGCTCATTTTTATCAGAGGTGCAAAACTGAGAGAACTGTTATTTGTAAGGACTTAGGAACGTTGGGAGGAATATAAATGTGTAAAATGTATAATACCATGGCAAAGGAGTAACTATTTTAGGCAAAACATTTGGAAGACCATATGATTTCAGAACCTTTATAAGTTATATTTTATAGTCAAGAAACCATTTTTTTTGTTTGTATCTACAACCAAAATATTTTATGATTGAAGAAGTGACAGGATTAATGTTTTGTCTTTAAATACCTCCCAAATGAATAGACATGATTGAAAATGTATTTCAAAACATCCCTGAGTATATGCCCAAGATATAAGAACTTTGGTAACAGCCTGTACATTCCTAATAAGTTTACGTCTCTATTCCATTTCTTGGAAGTGTAGTTTTTTAAGAGTTGGATTACCAAAGTCAGTTCTGTAATCTTTTAAATTCCACTGTGTGTTCAGTCAGTTACTTAAGAAGGAAAATTGTGTGTTCTGGCCAGACTTACATATTATTTTAAGAAAAAGGACTACTTTAGATATAGCAAACAAAAATAGTTTCCCTACAACAGCTTGCCTCTAATCCTTACATTGTGTCAGATTGAGAGCTGAAATATACCAAAACTTCTTGGCCTAGCGAACTCTGGTAAAACAAGTAAACAAAAACAGAATATGTTAGTGAAAGGAGGGCATTCTGCCATTTTATAACTATATGCTTGTTTAAAATCTACTAAAAATGTTCACTGTACATTAATATAATTAATGTTGTCAAATAAGACAGCATTTCAGCCAGTGCATTATTAAATAAACATGAATATTTAAAATCATTGCACTTTAAGACATAAATAAAAAGTTCTTAAAATGCATTGCTCTACTTAAAATAAAATAAAGATAATTGCAAAGGAAAACTAATTTCCAGACTATAGTTAATAGGTGCTACTCTTTCTTATCTTTCATTTTCCTGTTATTTTTGTAGCAGACAAAATTAGTGGCAATCACATTTTTAATCTAAAACATATTAACTAGAGTAATTATTTTTTTAATGTGTGTATTTAAAATGTTTGAAGTGCAAAAGAATAATTGATAAATGAAATCAGGGTACCAAGGAAAACAAAAGGCTTTGCAAAACCTTTATTTATTTTCAAATGTCGGTAGAAAATAGAATGAAAGGACTGCATTATTAAGAGGGTGGATATATTCAATCTACATCTAGATAAGGATGAGATATGTTGAAAAGAACACGTGCACAGAGATGATTCATCTATCATTCTACTTCACAGCCTATGAGTGGATACTAACTCGGGTACACGTGTATGTATGCGTGTGTGTGTATGTCGTGTCTCTAGAAATAAGATGGCTAAGGATCTGCCAAAGGTTCAAGGCATTATTTAACAATGTAACAGTTATTCCAGTACAAGCCACAGTGGGTTCTATTGGCAAATAGGTAATATGATTTAAAGTTAGGTGTTAATGGACTGCCAATGTTACACTCAAATATGGGGAAAAACAACTTTTAAGCACCTTTCTGACTTGTTAAGCATTTTTCAGTGCTATTAAGTGCTATTAAGCTCTAGTCTTGTACTAGAGTAGAAAAGGGGCCACCACATGACAGTAATTTGAAGATGAAACAGGTTTAAAAGCTTTAAAACACTTCAGATTGTCACATTTCTTTTTATGTGTCTATGCGTGTGTGTGCGTGTGTGTGTGTGTGTGTGTGTGTGTGTGTGTGTGTGTGTGTGTGTGTGTGTGTGTGTGTGTGTGTGTTTATGTGTTTATGTGTGTGTATGTCAGAGCAAAGTTTGTTACAGCTTTTTGCCGGACCAAAGATACACCTTGCTTCTGGATGCAGCCACTGTCTGCGAGGTAGCACTCAGATTGTTACAGCTTTCAGAACTGTAAAACACTTTGTGCTGTTGCACTTTTTTCAGTAACTGGTAGTGCACTGGAGTAGCTAAAGAGATATGTAGCAAAAAGAATTACAATCGAGGTTCTCTGATCATGAGTCACTTGTGTGTTCTCAACATAGATGTCAAGATTCACCTCTCAAGTTTCACTTCATCCCTCTCATAAAGTGAATTTCTCGATATCCTTGTCTTGAACCTGTAACAGTGCAGATTATGATTAGTTCTCTAATCAGAAACTACTAGTTATGGGTTCGAGACTTGGATGCCAAGAAATTAACTTCAACAGCAGAATGAAGTGAAACTCGAATGGAGACTTTTGGCCATGTCAAGCTCATCTAATAAGGGACCTATGATCAAGTAAACCCAATCATAATTTTTTGTAGTACTTCGAACTTTAGTGGCCTCAGTGTAATAGTAGTTCCCAAAACTATAAGAGTACAAAATGCTGCATAGCTTTGAAAGTTACTGCTGCCTCATACACAGTGGCCAGAAGGAAAGTGTACCTTTGATACTTTAAAAACACTGTAATGCACTTTGTGTTGCCACAAATACAGACAAAAGAAGTGTGGTAGTCTGAGGTGTCTTACAGATTTTACCTTGTTCGCACTGTTCTGTGGTAGCTGGCACTGGCTGTTGGCTATGCTCTAGCATGAGGCTAGAGTTTAAGAGCACTGAAAGCTGCTTAACGTAATTGCCTTTTTCTTGAATTCAGAGTGTAATCATTATGGTCCATTCCACGGAAGTTGGTTATGATTACAGGCTCGATCCTAATCCTTTGTATCCTGGAGGGGAAGCAGTTCAACTCAAAATAATCAGCTTGGTTATGATGTTTTCCATAATCCAAGAGTTCCAGCTGGGAAAGTTAAGAGCTGCAAGATTCCGAATTGGCAGATCTAAATCATACCTGATTAAATGTGATACAGTCCTTACATGATGTAAGTATCAGAAGGAACAATGTGACAAGAACAAAATAATTTATAATAAAATGAGTTTTGAGGAGATTACTGATACTGAATAATGAAAGAAAAAAACAGGCTTTAATGATATTGCAGGATTTATAATGCAGTACTGTATTATTGTTTGCTGAAGACATACAAGTTGACAAAATATGTTTTCATTATGTTATTTAGAAACATAAAGTAGAATAAAACAGCTAAATAAAAAAAATGAATGATGAAAAGCAATGTATAGAAAAAGGAGAGAAATACATACAGATTAATGGTTAACTTTCTCTGCAGAAATAGATTAATACACTACTTGGATATGTTTAGAGAGAATGTGCAAAGGTTTGTGAGTATCAGGCCTAACATCAGAAGCAAAGGTGTTGAAGGAATTATATGCATGGAAAGCAAACAGACTGATAGTTTGGAAAAAAAAAACTGCTCTGTATGTTGATTAAAAAACAAGCATTTAATAAAGTAGATGAATCCTAGATCAACATTCTTTAGATAGAACAAGTGTCTGTTGAATGGAAGGTGGCATCTATAGTGTGTAAGTGCACTTCACTACAAAGTCTGAGATCATTGTGGGGAAGACATTGTGCTTTTTAATCAAGGATTGGCTAGTAACATGAAAGGTAGATGATTTCCTGATATAAACCAATGCTAATTCTGGTAAAGAAAGTTAATATATAAAATGGATAATTGTTTCTGAACGGGTGACAAAGATGTTTGATAAAGAATATCCACTAGTTTTGTCATACCTTAAAGAAAATTTTTTGACTTGAATGCTTCATCAAACACGCAGAAGGCTTGGTTATAGAGTAACATTCCTGAGATAGACATCATCTCCTTGAATTGCAGAAAATAGATGTATATATATTTTTTGTATGGGTCTGGTACTTTCCAGTGTTATTTTCTGTTACACTGCATTAAAAATCCACTGCATGGCCTGCATTATAATAGTGTTAGTAAAATAATTGCCCTTAATGCCCATATCTGTTACTTTATTTTTCTCCTTGAGGATTAGGACCTTTTTGCCTCCTGCATCATTTTTGGTAGTTGAACTTCTCCCTTTTCATATTTTATATTCTAGCTAATTTCCACCATTTATTTTGCACACTAGTGATGTACATAATTCAAGAAGGCATCCATCCTTTCTCGAGTTCATAGCTTCACTGGTACTTAATACTACGCTATTGATCTGTGAGTATCTTAAGAAGCCAAAACCTGCATTCCCATGGTAATTATTAACCCCTATATTTTGGAATATGAATTTGCCAAGATGGGCTGAGCAACTAAATATTGGCGTAATTACATATTTCTTCTATCCATGGAGGCCACTGGTACTAAACTAGGAATAAATCTATGGTTACCCATCCATTTATCCAAGTTACATTTCAATCGAGTAACAGAAGTACTCTGCTTTATGTGGAAAATAAGATGATTCCATAGAAGTAATATTCTCTGTGACAAGTACCTATCCCTCCAGCATGTTCTGTTAAACTTGCAAATGATATTAAGGCCCCTTGAGTTAGTGTTTCTGATACCACTGGACTTTGCAAATGTGTAATAAGGTCAGCTGAGGATCTATATGTGAGACAGAGGTTGTCTCTTGGTAGCCTCTATGATACTGAGAAAAGAGACAAGACTTTGTGATGGTCTGCATAGTTTCTATGATTTGGGTCCTTGACATTTTTTTAGTGAGAAAGCATTGTGGTCTTTCTAGGTGTGAAAAGTGCTTAGACAGGTACATATTGAAAGTGGTATTATACTCACTGATGGGTCTAATGAGTGTCCAGTACACAATAAAAGTTAGACTTTGAAGAAGTCAGACAGAGACTTCAGACTTTCAGATATTTTATCTTCTTGCTCCAGTCATATTTGCCTGCTGCGTGCAAACAGACCCTGAAAGGGACTGACTAAAGGACTGACATAGCTTTCGGCACTCTGGAGAAGGAACCAAAGACTGTGATATTGCATCTTGCCAACTGTGGGACTGACAAATCCAAGAGGGTAGATCTATTCTCAGTGAGGGAAAGTGGAGTGTTCCAGACGGGGGCATTTCACCAGGATTCTATTCAACTTGAACTGGACTTCAGCCCACAAGTGCAGTCAGGATTTCCCTAAAGAGGGATTAGACAGAGAATGCAGAGCTATTTTACAATACCTGTCGAGGGCAAAAAGATCGTAAGCCTTGACTTTAAAATTTGTTTGACCCATTGGTATAATGCATGCCTTAACATACTGCCAGGGTCTACTGTAAGTAATTTGATGCTTTCTGACTTTCATGCTGTACAGCAATTAAGTTTGATGCCAGCTCAAAATTAAGTTAATAATCTATTTCTTATTTATTTATTTTATTTATTTAATTTTGTTTACCTAATCTATTTCTTATTTATTTATTTTATTTATTTAATTTTGTTTACTGAACTGCGGTGGTGGTGCTGTGGTAGTGTTGTCGCCTCACAGTTAGACGTTGCCCATTCGATTCTCAATTAGAGTGTCTTCTGTGTATTGACATCCGTGAATGGGCATTCCTTCGTTGAAGGTTGTGCGTTAGGCCCGGCAAGCCAGTACATAAAAATCTACTGCCAATCATTAGCGGATCGGAGTTCTGCTGTGGCGACCCCTAACCGGGAAAAGCCGAAAGAAGATTATTATTATTATTATTTAATTTTGTTTACCAGGTATGTGTAACTGAGCCAGAGGCTCATTTTCAGTGGAGGCCCAGGGAGAAAATCTCCAAAGCACAAACATTCATAAATTAAATTTTACATAAAATTACATAATACACAAAATTATGCAAAGTTTTTCACACAAAAACTACAAACATTACAAAAATTATAAGCAAATATAAAGTTTAAACAATCAAAGATATCTTTGCAACTGAGCTAAATATTTACAATATAATACACATTTGGTAAAAAAATAAATTTTGAAAGCATATTAGGATAGACAAGTAGAAGTGTAATTAAGTAAGACTCGCCTAAGATATATTTATAGGGAAAGATGGATTACAAAAGGCATTAAGTAAAGCAAGGGAAAAAAGTTATAAATTGAAGGGTAGATTAGATAGTACATAGACAGAGGGACATAGTGTGCAGGTATTTAGGAAAGGAAAGGAAAATATATCAGCCAGGTTAGGTACAAGAGCACAGCCAATTGTTGTTAAAGTGTTCTTTCAGAAGCTATGTGAATTTGGAGTGGTTGGCAATGTTTAGAATTCCTTGAGGTAGAGAATTCCATAAAGTGGATATATGGTTAGAAAAAGAGAACTGACAAAACTGTTATTGGATTTGAAAACCTTTCGTAGGTTTTTGTTAGAAGATGTTGTGATCTAGGGCAGGAGTAGGTTTAAATCTGATTATTAAGAAAAGGCAGGTGTTAGGATGGTAGAAAATGGAATGAGTAAAACTGAGTTGGTTAAATAAAAGTAGATTAGGGAGTTTAAGCCATTGTAGGTGGTGCAGTACAGTACAATGATCAGACCTATAAGGGAGGTTAGAGGCAACTCTTGCAATTGTTGAAAAGTGGAGATGCATGCAGCAGACAGGAAAGCAGGCATGTAATGGCTATCACTTGTCTAGTGGTGTCAGTTAGGAAAGGCTTGATTCTGTACAGGGATCCTTGTTTGATGTGTACTTTTTTGATGGTGATTGCAAGGTGTTTATCATATTTAAGGTTATTATCTAAGGTCATTCCTAGCAGCTTGATTGTGCACAGGTTTTATTGTTGTGTTGTTAGAGGAAGAGATGGAGAAGGGAGATGAGGAGGCTTGTGTTTTGTTGTTGACAAAGAGCATAAGTCTGGTCTTACTGGGAATGAGAATAAGCTGAGACAGTGTTAGAAAGTTTTCAATTTCATTAAAGGCAGCTTGAGTTGTATGATTAAGTGCAGGTAAGGAGGCAGCTGAACAAAAGAGCATGGAGTCATTGGCATATTGTATAATGGTAACATTTTGTGTGGCAAAGGATAGTTTATTTGTGAAAATAGAGAACAGTAGTGGTCCAAGTATAGAACCATGAGGCACTCCAACTGAGACAGGTAAAAGAGAAGATAATTGATTGTGCCATTTTACTGCCTGTTGTTGATCAGATAGGTAACTTAGAAACCAGGAAAGTCTAGAATGGGATAGATTTAGGGATGCTAGCTCATACAGAATTTTCTGATGGGAGACTGTATCAAAAGCTTTTGACATGTCAAGAAAGATAGAAGATACTTGTAGATCAGAATTTCTAGGTCGATTAATAGTGTTAGTGAAACTAACGAGAGCTGCGGTAGTACTGTTCTTAGGCCTAAAGCCATGTGATGTCCTAATAAATTCTGTTTTCACACAAAATTCAACTTAATGCATGTTAGCTGTTTTAAGTTTGGCTTGATTGTAACCTAGCACAATGGGATTTGGAAAGGGGTCATATAAGAGTTGCAGCTTATTCTCATCCACAGACAAATGCATTGCTTATAATATAACGTATTACATTCCAGCCTAATTCTTCTGACAGGTCCAGATATGAAGTGTGTACTGAATTACCCTCATTAATTGTCTTAGTGTCCTTTTTGTAGAGGCCAACCAGGTTAAGTAGGCAGGGCCTGCCCTTGACAGATCCATAGTGGGTTGTGTCAAGAGTCTGTCTATTACCAATATCAGTATTTATTAGTTCCATAATTATCCTTTCCATAGCCTTACAAATGAGACTGGTCAGTCTTATGAGCCTACCCCAGAGGAGTGGCTGTCTGTCTTATGCATTTATAATTACCTCTGGCCATTGTACTCCCACCTTCGTGCAAGGAAATGACTGTTGCTACCCTCCATTCATCTGGCACAAAATCCGTTTTGAGGATAATGTTAAGTAGCCTTTGTAAAGGGTCTGGCAATTCATGTTTCAGGCTAGCCATTAGACAGCCTGGTATGCTATCTGGCCCCATAGATTTAGTGGTTTTGGCCTTTAATATTGCTTTGAGAAATTGTTCTTGTGAGATTTGAGGATGGGATTAGATTTTGCTATTTTATTTTTGAATATTGGAAGGGTAGAGTGGGTGACATTAGAGCTGAATTTATCTGCCAATAGGTTGTCTATGTCCCCTGGATCTGAGTATGTCATATCACTTATTATTTACTATTAACTCTGCAAAGTACTGGGCATTGTTCTTGAGATTTCTAACACAGTTAAAGAAGACTTTGTGGTTATTATTTGCTTGGGTGGCTATTTTATCTAATATCTGGCTTCTGTTGATTTGATCAGGTCCCTTGCTTAGTTTAGCAAGAGTTTTTGGATTCTTGAGAGTTGCATTTATTTTTTGCAAATAATTATTTTTTTTTCTTTATTACAGAGCCTGTTTATATTAGGGTTCCACCATAAGGATTAATTTTTGAATTTGATATTGCATTAATTTCTGAGGGGGGCAGATGCAAATGCAGCTATTTACATGTGCACAGAACTTTGCAGTAAAGGATTCTGCATAAGCAGTGGGATTGCCAAGATGGAAGAGGCTTTTAAATTTAGGCAGGTCATCACTCAGTTTTAGTAGATTAGCCTTCACATACTTTCTGAATACTGAGGTACTGGTGGACATTTCAGGCTTTATTCTTAAGGTGAATATGACTAACTTGTGATCCTACTTGACCAGGGAAGAGGTTACAATAGCCAAGGAGCAGCCCCATACCTGTAAGGACTATGTCCAAGATTATATATGACGTCCATAAATCTGTAGGCACACACACACACACACACACACACACACACACACACACACATAGATATATATATATATATATATATATATATATATATATATATATATATATATATATATATAATATATATAGTGGCACAGTGGGTGGCACAGCAGATACCATTGTTGCCTCAGCAAAACATTCCCGGTTTGATTCTCATCTGCATGTCCTGCCTGTGTTTTTATGGGTTTTGTGTGGGTGCTACGGTTTCCTACCACATTACAAAGACATGCAGTAGGTGGACTGAACACTCTTAACTGCCGTGCATGTGTATGCGAATGTGTGTTGTGGAAAAACTACCATGGCAGGGCTAATCACCTGGCAGTGTAAACCTTGGATCTAGATTATTGTCACTGTTGAAGTGACACCTTGACCTTATGTGCAAAAATGGGAAAAAGGGGTTGTGGATTTGTTTGATGATGTTTAAGTTTCCCAGTTTATGAATAGTTAATGTCCCCCAGGAGAATGCTGTTTGGTTTAATACGTAAGGAACTGCATACTGGTTAGGTAGTAGGTATAGTTTGAGGGGGGCATGGTGGGGATCCTGGAATTAGCTGTGATAGTTGGACCTGGAGGAGTTCTAAGTCATTATCTTGTCTAACGTGTGAAGAGGTCAGATTTTTGTAAGAATATAGACAATCCACCTTTAGTGCTTGATTCTTTACCCAGTTTCTATCTTTAATAGCTTTTCTTAAGTCCTCCTCAATTGGTTGTATAAAGCTTCTTTTCTCTCCTGTATTAGCTGTCCTGTTTCCAATGTATTTCCAATGTATTTGTCACTGACCTATTGTTGCTGTATATATCCTGAACAAATTCACTTATTTACTGTTTTCAACATCATCCTCTATAATCACTCATCTCTCTTCTTTAATTTCCTGATGTTGTTCTCTTTAATTCCATTTTTAGCTTCCATGGCTCTCTTCTTCCTGATTTGTCCCCCTCTAATCATCAGAATTCCCCTTTCAAATCTGTTTTGTTACCTTTGTTCCTTCTGCATTCTCCACTTCCCTTCTTCTTCCATCACTAGTTATTTGTCCTTTCCTTCCTGGTTCATGTGTATTTGTATTTTCTCAGTCTCTGTCCTTGTTCTCTTTTGCATTCCCCTCCATCATCTGTGTCTTCCCACCTGCAACCCTTACCTTATTACTGCTTTATGTCCATCCCAATACCATGCTTTTAGCTTTTCCCTCCTCATTTTCCTTTATTGATCTTTGTACACCTTGTCTGAGTCTTTCTGAATCTCTGCTGGTTCTCTACCTTGATAGTTCCAGCTGTCAGTCTCTACCCTCCCCCCTTGTTTCTTGCTTCCTTGTTTACTTTCAGTGCTATGGGTGAATGTTGTGAGACTGCTGCCCTCTGAATGGTTAGCTCTTCCCCCTCATCATCCTCACAATTCTCTCTCACCATGAACCATTCTAGTCTGCTCCCCTGACAAAAAAGTAATTCTGTATGCATTTCCATTAATACATATGTACATTAATTTCTCTTCATTTATTTAAGTCCTTGTTTTTTTATTTTTTTTTCATTCTTTCTTTTCCTTTGTCCTTCCCTCCCCATTTTTCTGGGTTTATAGTTACATTTTTGTCCATGCTTGCCCACTTCACTGTGTTCCTGTTACTTGTGTTCCTATTCCCACTCTTTGAAAAAGATCCTGGAAAAATCATGACATGTTTGGTGCACGAATGTATCAATGTTTAACTTGTTTCCCCCTCTATTTTCCATTCCCATATTACCCATCTTCAGTCTTCGCTCATTATCATGCTCTCCTCCTCTCTTACCCCCCCCCCCCGAAGAGCATGGATACTTCTCCTTTCTTTTCCCGCTCAAGTTAATCCAATTGTATATGGCTTGATTACTTAGCTTGCGTTTTATCTCTTGTAGTAAATATACTTTTCTTTTCCCTTAGGGATTTCCTAAATATCCTGCTTCTTTTACTTGAGGTTTGCTAGCCATCGGATGTCCCAACTGATCAGTTTCAACTTTGTCATTCCCCTTGTCCCCATTCTCCCTTAAGATAGATGGCCTGCAATGGGAACATGTCAAACTGTCAAACACCTTTTAATTGAACACCATTCAGTCACATGTAATGGCCAAGCAACCTTCTGTGTTCTTTGAGGTAGTACTGTTCCCCACTGTGGTGTAACTTTGGAGTTGGCATTTATAAGCTGCGAGTGTGTGTGAAGATCTCTTTCCTTATGAGACAGATGAGGAGTAGGAAGTGGCAATAAAAATACTTCTTTTCCGATTGTCAAAGGTGGCTTTCAGCTATTTTTTTAACAAATGTCATTTGATTAGAAGCCATTCAGTAAATCCCCTACTTCTCCTTCCACTCACATTATGTACTGTAACATATATAATGCACTAGATGTTCTCTTGTGGTTTAAGTGTAGTTTATTTACAGTGTGCAAACTACTTCCAACAATAATAAACATGAAGTACACTGTTCGGGTCACTTACAGTACAGTTCTGATTTTAAAGACTTTTAGAAACCCATCAATCCATGTAGTTCATTTTCTTGATGTTGCAACTTTATACAAGCTACCTTTAACCTCAGAGCATATCCACAGCTTAGACTCCCGGTAAAGCCACAGGTAAACTACTACTCTACAAATAAATTTAAGGTTAAGTACTCGTTTGCTAGTTCCTTGTGACCATAATTTTCCACCTCTTAGCCCAAGAATTCTGGACAAAGCCCGGAATAGTGGGGGAAGAAAGACCCTAAAACAGAGGCAATTTTTAAATATTGCTTTCACTAAGTTAAGAAGTTGAGAAAATAACAGGTTTTGCATTAGCATGCATTTTCTGAAGGATATGAATTCTGAAACTCAAATTTCTGTCATTATTTAGTGACTTCAATCCTTAGTGATTTGTCAGAAAACCACAAATTTTATTTGGAACAGACCAAAAATTGGAGCCAAAAATATGGCCATTCTATGAAAATCTGGACAATTGAGAGGTGTGCTTGTGACACACTTACTTGCTGCCACTTGCTCACAAAATCAAGTGCTTGAACTGTCAAATAGCCTGATTGCCCTTTACTTAGCCATCCCGACACCCAGTCCTTTAATTCTTTAAGGCCTAGTGAAGCCATAACTCTAACTATAAAACTGTCACCCATTTCCTAATACAAGTCCTCACTTACGTATTTTAAAACTCAAACCCATCCACTAAACCTAAATTCTCAGATCTCTCCCTATCCCTAAAACTCCTTTCCTGCTCCCTAACCCTAAAACTTACATCTCACTCCCTAAACCTAAAACTCCTTTCCATCTCCATAAACTTAAAAATTTCTTCCTGCTCCCTAACCTAAAAAATAACCTCCCACTCTCTAACCCTAAAGCACCCATCCTGCTCCCTAAACCTAAAATTCCCCTTCTCTATTCTGCACTCACACCCTCTTCCACTGCCTCCCACCTGCTTTCCCACTCATATAACTACAAGATGCTTGAGCCCCTGGCTTCAAGACAGTGGTCCTCCAGCACTTTGGACTCAATTGTTTGTATAAGACCCATTAATTAACAGATTATAGTAATAAGACACATTAAGTAACAGATTATAGTACTCCACAGGTAAATCCTCAGTTTCTAGTACTCCACAGGTAAGTCCATAGCTTTTAGTACTCTACAGATAATTCTACAGCTTCTAGTATTCCACAAATCATTCTACACCTTGCAGTACTCCCGAGGCAAGCTGGTACTCCACAGGTAAATCCACAGCTAATAATACTTTACAGATAATTCTACAGCTTCTAGTACTCCACAGGTGAGTTGATATTCCACAGGTTAGATCTCAGCTTCTAGTACACCACAGGTAAGTCCACAGCTTTTAGTTCTTTGTAGGTGAGTCCACAACTTCTTCTGGTTATGAGATCCCCAAAAGACTTCACTCTTGATCTTGCAATTCCATGTTCAAGAAAAGAAAATGTTTCTACAGGCTACAGGTCTTCCTTTTAACAGCACCTGAGCAGGTGTTCTAAACTTGCCTAGTTCTAACAAGGTTGTTTACCATATTACCTAGTGTGCACATAGCATGGTTAATTATTACAAGTTTTTAATACCATAAAACATGTATATGAGCACTGGACACAAATAAAGTAGTCACTATGTCACAATAACCCTCTACCAGTTTTAGATCCTGCTTCTATTCTAAGTGAGATGAGTTATGGAACTGAGATAACATATCTGTATTTATATGGTTGTTGTCTGGCCAGTGTTTAAAAATAAACTTAAATGGCTGCAAGGATAAAAACCTATCTGCATAATTTGGGGTTGACATCCCTGTGTTTACATAATCACTGCAGTTATACATGATCAATCATCAGGTTGAAACTGCATCTCATTAAGGAAGGACCTGCTCCTAGGATCATAACTCAAGCTCCTACATGAAAATACTCCCCCTCCTTTAACCTCAGAACTAATAAGACATGTCCCCCACATACAAGCTGAGAAACTTGAACCACTCAGTTCTTAAATGCCAATCTCCAAACTACATATCTCTGACTGTGCATTTTTTTAATTCTTCAGCCCATACTGTGACAATCCTCCTACTTCATATTAAAGAATCATCTTCTTCTTCCATGTTCTGTTCTCTAATAAAATCACATTTAGTTAATCAAGGAGAGTGTACTTGTTACCCCTGAAGTCACATCACTTAAATCTACTTTAAATCTTTTCTACTCTAACTCATCCACTAAGATCCTTTGCTCTTATTCGCATATCTAATTTATTTATTTTACTCTAATTTTTCATGTGCTTTGAAACTTTTGTACACATTGTAAATTACAAAGCATTAGTCTACCATTGTACTGTTTCATTGTCTCTTATGTGTTATTCTACTCTTGTCTATTTTGTATGTCTGGTCAGTTTTTGACCTGGGCTGCAACTGAAATTGGTCAGATTTGATCAGTGCTCTACCCTGGTAAACAAATACAACTAACTAACTGACTGACTAACTAACTAATATTGTAGGGACGTTAGATCCAACTTACTAATGAGACATTTCAGCTCTGTGGTGGACTAACTTGCCTTACTCAACCTCCTTATATGCAGCAGACTGGGAGTTCACCACTTAGTTCCTTGTTTATCTATTAACATTTGTTTACTGGTAGTGCACTAATCTTAAGATGGCACAGCTCCTAATTCAACATCATATGCATCAGTGTAAATGAAGTGTTAATCAAAGTCAGGGCCAACTAAAACTGGATCTCAACACTTCTTCTTAGCTGTCCATAATCTTTAGAGATTTACCAGAAATTCAAAAAAAAAGTTTGAGTAACTGTACAAAATATGAAGCAAAATCAGAGACATAATGCAAAGTCAAGGGCAGTTGAGAGGTATGGCTAGGTTGCAAAGCAGGGCACAAACATTCTTTAGTAACCTTATATGTGTAAATATGCTTTAACTTGCCATTTGTAGCTAGTACAGGTCAGTTCATGACAGCTTCTAGACTACCTTTAGCTAAGGGGCTCACTTCTCTTCCAGTCAAATACAAGTATCTGGTTTCTGTCATATAAACTTTACTTTTGTCAGTGATAACTTTCAGTCCTGCCTGTCTTAAAGAGTTCATCAGAAGTTGAACTTTAGTTAAATGTGACTTCTGGTCCTCAGAATAAATTACTAAATCATCCAACTTGTACAGCTGAGTATTTAGTATAAGATTTCAGAATGTTTCAACTGACAAGAGCTCTGTGAAGGTCAAAGGTGACAAGACATAATAAAAAAAAACTTCCAGAGAGGAGAATGCTGTCTTCTCTTTGGTTTTAGGGGAAAGTGGAATCTGCAAGTGCCTCTTGGTTGCATCTAGGGTGGTCAAAGACCTTGCTTTTCCTAGCCCTTCTATAAATTCAGGTTATTTGTTGCTGACCATCAGCTTTTTCATGAACATCTCCTTATCCTTTCTGTCTATGGAACCTGATATAGCTAAACCTGTACCTAGCCACGTTCAGGACTGGGGAGGACATCAAGACTTCTGGGGCAGTTTCATACTGATGTTCAGGTGTGCTTTCCCTTAAGGGTCAGCCTCTTGCATGCACCAATACTGTCTCAGTGAAAGATGGACAGTGGACATAGCATTCACACCTCTGCATGTACCTGGCCTCCATCAAGGATTAACCTTAAAGGTGAGCCCAGGTGCACATACAAACCCCCCATCTGGGATGGGTATATTGATCATTCCTTTGTTATTAATTGCACACGCTTCTATTTATGGATAGCTCATTCAACTTCTGGACATTATTACAAAATCTTATAGGTTCATAGGTGTTTACTAGGCTAATGACCAAAAGGGTCTTTTTAAGCCTAGGAGTAAACAAGAGGATACAGATCTTTGATTATCTTGGTGGGTATTTTAAAGCTGGATATTCTAAGAAATTATTTTGACTTTAAAAGACTGACACTCTTTAAGAGGTAATTATAAATGTTATAATTTTTGTATCCTGTTGCTCTAATATTGTTTAATTGTTTTAATGTTTTATTGATTTATTGTTTTCAGAAATTCTATTTAATGATTTAAGTTTTTTAGTACTGCGACTCTTTTTTGTTTTATATCAGCGAATAAGTTTTTTCTCACAAGAAAAAATGTTAAAGAGTTGTTGTTCTTTTTAAGTGTATGAAGTTGCTGTAGGTTTTTACTCTTTGTTGGGTACCTGATCTTCTCTCCAATATTTTGGACTGTCGTGAGAAACTCTTCTGTTTTCTGTAACTTCAAGTGTGAATCTTTTTTCTAACAAAATGATTTATAGCACTTAGCTCCTCGGCTGATAAAGCCTTCAAAGAGTCACATTTCTTTACACAAACTTCCCCTGTATAAATACCCCTTAATACAATCAATAAAACAATAAAGCAATTAAACAATAAAATAATTAAATCATTACTTAGAGCAAACATTTCTAATTAATCTCCTGATTAATCACTCTGGTGCAAGAGTGTTATGTTTTAAAGTTAAAATAGCTTCTTTGTATAATAATACATTTTTAACAATGCTTCATCTCCCAGTCTTACAAAGACTTTTTCTAAAACTGTTGCTTGCAGCAAACTATGGTCACTGTTATGTTTTTGCATAAAATGAACTGCTATAGAACTTTCCAACCTTTGCTTTTTAATGTCCCTAACGTGTTTCTGCAACCTGATTTTAAACTTTCTCTTGGTCTGCCCAATATAGAACAGGTTGCAGGGACACTTAAGATAATATATGACTCCAACAGTATCACATGAAAATCCATTGGCAGGTTGAAATACCTTACAATTTATTTTATTAAAATTAAAAACAATGTGCTGACATACATTACAATTGTTACAAGGAACAGTACCTTTACATCTTAAAGGTAACATCACATTTTATGTAGGTAATACAAAATAAGCCCTAACTAATCTGTCTTTCTTGCAAGCAACAGTTTTAGAAACAGTCTTTGTAAGATTGGGAGATGAGACATTGTTAAAAAAATATATTATTATACAAAGAAGCTATTTTAACTTTAAAATATAACACTCTTGCACCAGGGGGACTAAATCAGGAGATTAATTGGAGATGCTTGCTCTAAGTAATAGTAATTTAAGAATTTGTTTAATTGCCTTGTTTTTTCAGCCAATTTTGTTAAGTGCAATAAATAATTTTATTCTGAGTGTGTGTGTTTTTATTTGACTGTTTGAGGTTGTGTTTTAAAAGAAATATTTTTAATTTGATTTTTTTCTTCTATTGTTTTCTTGGTTGTATTTGTTGTTATGAAGGTTTTCCCTTTGTGTAAATTAGCCATGTGTGGGTTACCAGTCGTTTTAAGCGTGAGATTATAAACATGCACCATGATCTGATAGATGTTGTTTTTTTCCCATCTAATGTCCATTGATTTTTTAATAGTCAACCATTAGGAGGAAATCTTCACATTGATTCTGATGAGTTTGATTTTTCCAGGGATGGGGAGGTTATCAGCATACCTCTCTCTCTAATGTACTCTCCATCACAGACATAGATGCCAAACCACATACATTTCTCTCTCTCCTCCATGCATATGTTTTCTCCACAGGCAAAGTTTAACACTTCTCAGCAGGCAAATTCAGCTACCTTTGTTTGGGTGTATCTGCTGGAAAGCACAATGTGGGAGCTAGGTATACAACAGGAGGGCCTTGAGAGCCTCTCCTCTAGGACATAGGCTTATGCCCTGTATTCTTTTAGTGGAGATACAGGGGAGTGAGGTCTGGTGTAGTATCTATGACTGGTTGGCATTACTAAGGCCTCAGGGGCCATATTCTAGGAGCCTTGATGGATCTGGAGAGTGAAAAATGGTAAGGGGACATATACTTGCTGATACCCAAATGATGTTTTGATATAAGACTGAATGCTGAACAATTATGACTGGTCATTCCTTTGGAACCATACCTGTCAACAGTGAAAACCATAAATAATGTGAATAGGCTCTCTCAATGACTTCACAACTTGAAACATCAAAATCAAAAAAGGGCCAAACAACAAAGGTCCAAAAACAAGCATGCTGTCATATTAAAATACCTACAGACAAATAATTAACACCACCACACCCAAAAAAATTGTGGAAACCCCAACTTGGAACCACAACAATCATTACCTGTCCCAACCGACTACAACCAACCCCATAACACATTCAATGTCCTTACATATTACTTTTACTTCTACAATGATTATTTTTTAAATGTGCACATGTTTTAGGCTTTACTTCTAACATTTAAAGACATATTTATTTTTTACATTTTATAGCACAATACATGAAAACAGACATAATGAAAAAAAGTCTCTGCCATTCTCAATGAAAATAGCTAAAAAACAAACAAACTCTGCACATCCAACTCAAAAGAAAAATGCAAAAGGCATGAAACACGCACCACATCCAAAGAAATGCATCCTGACCAGTGAATTACAATTAAACCAAAAACAAAACATACACTGATGGGCTCCCCTTGCATCTGAAAATTATATTCCAATTATATACATACAATCCTTATTACACAAATTTTATTTTATTACATTAATATTGAATATTTACCAACAGTTGTTATTAAACAAATAAACAAAACACTAATGAACCAATAATGACAAATAAAACAAAATAAAACAATAAACCCAAAAACAAAACATCCCCAACCAGAACATATCCATCCATAGAGGAGAGAGAACAAAACACATATATATATATATAGAGAGAGATAACTTCTTGCCCCACTTATATATTTATATATTTTTGGTGGGGACAGAATTTTTTTTTTTTTTCATGGGGAGAAAAACATTGTGGAAACAAACATTTTTTCATGTACTTTGAAGTCTCGAACCCAGTTATCTGTCGAAAACAAGGACAGTGTGCAACCATTACGAAACACACCACTAATTTTGAATGATAGGAAGACTGAAACTTAAATGGAAATGAAACTTAAATCAATCATTTTTGAAATCATTCTCTCACCAAACTTTCACACCATCTCTTTTCTCAACCTATTAGCACAAAAAAACAAAAAAACAAAACCAATGGGGGAATACAAAGCTAATATTAAAAAAAAAGTATGAGGACAAATATAACAACCAACAGAAAATTTGATGAAGTTCCTTTGGCAGAAAGCTGCCTTTTGATAGAGAAATTTGGTTTACTTAGAGAAATCAGAAAAAAAAAAAGTTCTGAAAGAAAAAAAAAGTCTGAACATGCATGTCTGCATGTTATAAAAGAATAAGCCTTGAAAAATTTTTTAAATGAGGAGAAACACAGAGACAGCAGCAGCACAGCAGAAGTTCAAGAATAATTACTGTGACCCTAAGAAAAACAATTTTTTTTATTTTTTTTTCAGAGGCTAGATTACAGATTGTGTTGTTAAAAAAAAAAAAAAAAGAATTCAGAATAAGTTTGCAGTACAAAATTCATGATAAGCAAGCAGTCTATTGCTAAATACAGACAAGCAGACAACAACAACAAACTACTACTAAAAAAAAAAACAATCAACGAAACAAGAAAATATGCAAAGAATAAAAGTCAAATGCAAAAAAAATAATGAATGAGCGTTTTGTAAAAGTAAAAAAAAGAAAAACAAGAATGGTGTAATTAGGTGCATACCTGTGCATTTTTTTAAATTTGAGCCTTGTTCACGCATTGCTTCTCCACAAACATGCAAATCCATTTTGGATTACTCACTATGTACAATGCTTGCAGCATGCCACACACACACACACACACACACACACACACACACACACACACACACACACACACACACACACACACACACACACACACATACTCAGAATAAATAATAACAGCCACTATCCCCAAGATCCATTTGAAATTGCAGCCGCCACTCATCGCAAATAGAGCCAAAAGAGAAAAGATCCATAACAAAATGCAAGGAAATGCACTTAAAATCAGCTGATACCAAAACGCTCGTTTGAATTCCCGCTCACACTCGCAGAAATGGAAATTCATTTAAAATCAGCCAGCCAGCTAGAAATGTGTGCAATGGAGCCCTTGAGCTCAATTCTGACAGGCTGGTAGCCCCAAATGAGCTGATGTCATTGTGTACATGATGACGTCAGCTCAAAACAAAACGGGGAAAAAAATTAAAAATAAAACTTGGAAAAAGTCGGAAATGAAGGGATGCCACTCAGGAATCGTAGCATCCCATTATTTGGACCCCAAAACTCAGTAAAAAATGAGCAGTTCAGTACAGTTGGGAGGTTTGACCACTGTAGACATGTAATGATCAAAGGCTAGATTACTATGTATGTGTGTCCCTAAGTCCCTGACTACTGGGTCAGCTGTAAGGGGTGTGTTGTCAATATGATAGTTAACAGGGATGGATGATTTCCCAAAGGATACTATTATGCATTTCTTGGCATTTAGTTTTAGTCCATGACTCTGACACCAGTTGTTTGTCTATGTCAGCCCCTCCTGGAGAACATTTGTGTCACTTTGAGATTCAATGACAGCTCCTAATTTGCAATCATCTACAAATTTAGTCAGCCAGAGACCACTGACATTGGCCTTGACTTCTGAGAAGTAAGTGCCAAAAAAGAGCAGTCCAGGGTTGTAACAGGCCGCTTTGTAGAGGTGGACTCCCTAATTCTAACTTTCTGGGTCTTGTCTGGGAGCCAGTTGGCTATCCACCGGCTGACATATAGGTTTGTACCTAACCTCTTGAGTTTGTTAACAATGCCCAAGTGGGGTATTGTGTCAAATGCCTTGGCCAAGTCAAGGTAGACAGTGTGAACGATTTTGCCCTCATTCATTGCTTTGGTGACCTTCTCAAAGAAGTCCACCAGGTTGAGTAGGCATGATATGCCCTTGACGAAACCAAACTGGGTTGGGTCCAGTGTTTGGAGATTTACTATATCTCCACTGATCATCTCCATGATAGTTCTTTCCATGGCAAGACTAGTGAGGCTTATGGGTCTGTAGTTTCCAGGGTCTGTGGATGGCCCACCTTTGTACAGAGGGATGACTGTTGCTGTTCTCCATTCATGAGGCACAAAACTTGTTTGGAGGCTACAGTTAAATAGAAATTCCAGAGGCTCTGATAGGTCATGTATCAGGCTATTTAGAAGGCATCCTGGGTTGTTGTCTGGGCCCATTGATGCAGTGTTCTTGGTCTTAGAGAGAGCATTAAAGACCTGTTCCCTTGTGATAATAAGGGGAGTTACATTTGATATTTTCTGAGGGAAGGTTGAGGGGGACAGAGGAGTAAAGTTGGAGCTAAATTTATCAGCCAGGAGGTTTGCTATATCTTCTGGCTCAGTATAGGTGGCTCCATTTACAATGAGCTCTGCACACAATTGTGTATTGCCTTTGTGGCTGCGGACATAGCTAAAGAATGCTTTGTGGTTGTCCTTGGGCTGGGAGGCCAAACTTACTTCAAATTTGGCTTTGGTAGACTTTCACAGGAACATTTCAAACAGTATAAAAACCAGAAACAAAACATTCTCCAGAACTAAGTTTTTAAGTTCTGTTTTTAGTTCTGAAGATGTCGCAAGTCGAAAGCGGTGAAAATAAAGTATATGCTGAAGAAGTTTAGTTATTGTTTTGTTCCTCGTGCCATCACCAGTATTTTGGCTTTGGTAGACTTTATTTGTCCTCTGCATTGTTTGTTTAGTTTAATGAGAGTGCTTTTATCCTGCTGGGTGCTGCACCTCCTAAGTTTTGCCATGATTTTCTTCCTCCGATTGATTTTGTGATTCCACCAGGGTGGTTTGTTTTTTGAGTTAGTTCTGTACTTCTTCCTGGTGGGTACAGCTGCCTGTATGCAGCTATTAACATATTTGTACAGGGTTTCTGTCAGCAGTTCTGCATAAGTAGAAGTGTTCTCAGGGTTTATAGGGGCTTGACATTTTGTCAGGTTCTCACTTAATAGCAGGGGGTTAGCCTTAGTATAGTTCCTGAATATTCGCGGTTTAGCTGTGGGTGCAGGTTTTATTTTCACTTCAAAGGAGACCATTTTGTGGTCTGACCTTACCAGGGAAGGCATTACAGTAGGTGGTGTGCAGCACTCTCCCATATTAGTGAGGACCAGATCCAGTAAGGTTGCACCCCCTGGTTGGTGTATTGACTATCTGGTCCAGGGAGTTTGTGTTTACAGAATCCAGGAATCTCTGTGCATGTACATTTGATGTTGTATAGGATTCCCAGTTAAAAGTGGGGTAATAGTGGGGTAATTAAAGTCACCCATAAATATGGTATTGGGTTGGATGGTTAGTGTTTCTAATAAGTTTAAATACATGGTATGGGTTTCTTTGGTTATAGAGGGGGACCTATAGCTTTGAAGGAAGGGGTACCGGATTTTTACCTATGGTGATTTGAACATGGAACAGCTCAAGTGCATTGTCCTGTTTGACCAGCCTTGAAGTATATTTATTTTTGGTGTAAATAGAGACACCTCCACCTTTAGTCCCTGCCTGTGAAGTAGCTGGTCTAAATGTGTAGAAGGCATTATAACCTTGAACTATTGGTGTGCTGTCTGCGGCTTTAAACAATGTCTCAGAGACCGCAGAGACATTAGCTTTCTCTAGGGTAAAGAAAGCTTTCAGGGAGTAAAGATTTCTGTTTAGGCTAATAGCACTGAGCAGTAATACCTTTAGATTTTCTTGGTTTTGATTTGCTATATTGGAAGTGCGTTCAGTTTGGCATTGCCTAAAAAAACACTATGGGGAAAGACAATGTTTTAGCTAATATTCGAAAGCCTAGAGGGGAGAGGTGCAGACCATCTCAGGCAAAGCAGCGTGCTCTGTTGACCATCTCCTTCCATGCTGACAAATATTGCACCTCCTTAGAATGACACCAGAAACTAAGCCAATTATTAAAGTCAATAATCTTTTGTTCATATTGTGGCATCATCCTTGGAGAAGGTAAAATGCTGCTCAATGCTAGGCTCATACCAGCCTGAGACACATATTCAGAGAGCTCTATGTCTCTCTTCATATAGTCTAGGGAGGTATGTCGCAGGTCATTTACTCCCACATGGACTATGACTGAGTCATATTGGTAACTGTGATCCAATGACCTGAGTGCCGGCGTAATGTGGTGGATCCTATTCCCCGACAAGCAACTTATGCATTCATCCAGCTTAATGACTGACACAGCTGGACTATTTCAGTCGCATTGGAACTCTTCAATAACAATTCAAAAAATCTTAATTTAAGCATTTTCTTCACTTTTTCACTTATTACTTTTCTTTGGGACTGAAGAACCTTATACAATTTTAGATTTATGTATTTTCCCCTGTACAGTTTCAATGTAGTATTGCACTGAACCTATTTTACAAGTTTTTCAGGAAAAAATACTTTTTCTCAGTAGAAACTCTTTTACATCTTGCTTCTGGACCTTTGACAATGCTTCATCTGCTTGAACAATAACAATGGAATTCCCTGATGCCATACTCTTGGTGTGTATGTCAGTTCCCAGGATGACTACAGAAACTTCAACTTGCTTCTGTGTGTTAATAAATGTATGTGATATATTTGCTTTGGTCTTTTCTTTACAGCTTGTTTTATTTTATTGTTATTTTCATTTATTTTCTCTACCACATCTTAGGAACCTTTGTGGTTTCTCAGGTTGGGCAAATATATTTGGATAAGTATGTGATGACCCACCAATGGACCAGTAATCAAGGTGCCTGGCAACAGTGGGGGATGTATACAGAGAGCATGACAAGGTATACATACAGTATTTCCAGATGCAGCTTTCTGCATCAAGTGAAATTTCCCTTAGAGCACACAAAGACCACAGTCAGTCTGGGGCTGGTTTCTCCCTCTTTCTCCATATCCCCAATAACACTCCCCACTGGCACAGCTATAGAGTTGAGATCTCAGCTGAGTGGCCAAGCCAAGACCTCCAGCACCCTCTCTGTCCAACCAGTTCTTTGTGTCCCTGCCCAAGTAGCTGACACACACACTCTTTGAGGTTTGATTTACACACACACACCTACGAAAGGCTGTTACAGATTTACTAGCTATGCCCCCTTTTAACCAGACTGTAAGGTAGGTATCACTGCTACCAGCCAGCTCCTTATCAGCTACTTTAAGGCCCTTAACAAAGGGTGTCAAATCTTACTGTGCACTATTAGGAGTGCCCCATACAGTGTCACCAAATAAATATGCAAGCACTCTCAAAACTTAAGTATCTCTACAAAGATCACCCACAATGAAAGGTTTAAATATATTTAATAATAAATAATAAAAGAGCAAGACAATACTAAATATATATTCACAGTGACATCAGAGTTTAAAACCACAGGGAATATTTAAAACAACATTGCAGGGCAGTCTCAAATAAATAAAGAAACATGTATTAACTATGCTTCACTATATTCCTGACTGAAACTAAGAGAATTACTTATGAGCAAGGCAGATGTGCTGAATGAATGTTGTTTTCATCATTCTTGACAAGCTAATTATTTATTTATCAGTAAGTACTGCTTGATTTCTTTCTAACTTTAGAATATCTGCCTAAATACTTCATCCTTAAATTTTCAGGATCTACTTATTAGTTTCTCCTCAAGTGTTTGGCAGTGCTCTGTACAGACTCAGACACCTTGAGTGACATTTTTTCTGTAAAAGAAATATATAAGGAAACAGCTCCAGTACTTAATAATAATGACCATCTCTCCTGGCATGTCTAAAGGTCAGTTCCCTGCGCTTTCTCCTATTAACCTGGTGAACTTGGGCATTCTGAGGTAGCGTAGCAACTGCCTCATGTACACAGACAACACTCTCCTCTTACCTCTCAACACTCAGACTTGTGAGAGATGCACTTATATATCCAAATTGGAAACCATGCACTCTCAAGCCAAGACCAGAATAGCTGGTCAAGAAGAGAAGGTCAACACCTGCACCACACCACATGCAACACATAGCCCTCCAGAACACCCAGCATCACAGCTCTCACATAAAAACACAAACCACACACCCACATTCACAGAGGCTCTCAATAGAAATCTACCCAAACAGCAGAGACATCCAAGGCTGAAACACACTTGACCACCACAACACAGCACAAACCATGAGACACACAGCTCACCTACACAGTGTGCCCCTAAACTTAAGCCACTAAGGCAAAACAGCTTGCCCAATACACTAGTCATAGGTGACTCAATGGTCAGGCACACTGATGTCCCACTCACTAGGTCGCATAAGGAGAAGGTAACAGTCAGCCATCTATCAGGTGCTAGAATCCGACACATAACACATGCACTCAGGTCACTCCACAACAAGTACAAGTATGACTCTGCCACTGCCCATGTGGGTGTGAATGACCTGAGACACACCTCCCTGGACTACATGAAAAGAGACATGAAGGAGCTCTCAGATTATGTGGCCCAGGCAGGTATGACCCTAGCCCTGAGCAGCATCCTACCATCACCCAGAAAGATACTGCAGTACAAACAGAAAATGATTGACTTCAACAATTGGCTAAGTTTTTGGTGTCATTCGAAGGGGATCCAGTATCTGTCTGCTTGGGATGAAATGATTGACAGACTTTGATGCTTTGCCAGAGATTGTCTGCATCGGTCACCCCTGGGTTTCCGGATACTGGCTAAGACTCTTGCCAACCCTATAGTGCTTTTTTAAGGCGATGTTCCAAAGACCAAATTACCACCGTAACAGATAAAAATAAATGCAATCTGAGGGTCATGCTGCTCAACACTAGAAGTCTAAATCTCAAGATGCACTTGCTCGAAACACTCCTCAAAATAAAGAACATCGACATTTGTGCTGTAACGGAGACCTGTTTAAAGCAGAAGAAAACACCCCTGCACTACCAGACTATAACTCATTCCACACCTTTTGGCCTCAGAACATAGACCGAAGCTCCAAAAGTGGAGGTGTCTCCATATTCATAAAGGGTATGCACACCTCCAGACTAGTAACCCAGCATAATGCATCTGAGATACTTCAGGTACAACTAACATTGGGTAAGATGTCTATTCAGGTGGTAGCCTGCTATAGGTCCCTAACCATGTCCCAAGACTCTCACTCCACATTCCTAAGCACCCTGGAAACTATTAGGGTCCAACCCAACACTCTCATACTAGGTGACATCAACTACCCCTCCATCAACTGGGAAAACTACTCATGCACCAATACACTGGCCCTGTGCTTCTTGGAATTCATGAATTCAAATGCCCTTGTCAGTTCATTCTTACCCTCACTAAAGGAAGCAACATCCTTGACCTGGTTATTACTAACATGGTCAACCATTGCTCTACACCAATAGTCAATTCCTCCCTGGTTAGATCTGATCACAAACTAATCATCATGGAAATCCACATCTCACCCACACTCCCTGCAAAGGTAACCACCATGAAAAACTTCTCCAAAGCTGACTTTGGGCTCCTAAAAACAGAGGTGCCTAACTTTGCGGCACCCATGCTAATGGAAAATAGAAGCACGACTGCCGAATCATACACCAATCCATTGTACAAACACGTACATAAATGCATGGAACTAGCCATACTCAACAGAACCAAGATACTCTCCTCCAAAAAAAAGGAAGCCAATCTAGTAGTCCCCTGCCATTAATAAACTCTACAACAGAAAGAAGAAACTGTTGCAGAAAAAGGTGAAGTCCCAAGACTGTAAAACTCCCTTATTAGCTTCAACAAAAAAGTTGTGATTCCTCATCAAAACCTCTAAAGCCAGCTATGAAGGCAGAATTGCAGCAGACACTAAAAACAGTCATAAGGCCTTCTATAGTTCTATCAGGAATCTCCACAGAAATACCCAGATTTGCTCTGAGTTACTGCACAATGGTACCTCCTATACTGAGCCAACAGATATTGCCAACATACTGGCCGACAGATTCAATGCCAACTTTACCCCTCTCTCCCCCCAAAAGACTAATCACAATACCGGAGGAATGTCAGGCGCCCAGCATTACTGCAGCACAGGTTAAAGCTGCATTGTCCAAGGCCAAGAATACAGCTTCCATGGGACCAAACAATATCCCTGGATGTGTTCTACATGAACTACAATGCGAACTGGCACCACATCTGTGTGCCCTGTTCAATCACAGCCTCACCTCAGGCTTTGTCCCCTACCGAATTGCGCAGTGCAACAGTGATCCCTCTCCATAAAGGGGGAGCAACTACAGACCCTGGGAGTTATCGCCTCATTAGCCTGATGAGTCTGATATGTAAGGCTATGGAACGCATTATCATTGACCTAATTAACAAGGATATAGAGAATCTCCAAACTCTAGATCCCACACAATTTGGTTTTGTGAAAGGTAGATCATGCCTGCTCAACCTGGTTGATTTCTTTGAGTCAGTCACCAGAGCTGTGGATGAGGGCAAGGCAGGTCATACAGCCTACCTCGATCTGGCCAAGGCCTTTGAAACCATTCCCCACTCATGAATTACTGATAAACTCACCAGACTAGGCATCAACCCCTATATCACTAAGTGGGTTGCAAACTGGCTCACAGATAGAACCCACAGGGTGAAAGTAGCAGACTCCAAGTCAGACTGCTGGTCAGTTATGAATGGAGTCCCACAGGGATTGGTCATGGGTCCTCTCTTGTTTGGCATCTACTTCTCAGAAGTCCAGGCCAACATGGAGAGACTCTGGCTGACCAAGTTTGCAGACGACTGCAAGCATGGAGCCATTATTAACTCTCCAAGTGACATAGAAATCCTACAGAGAAGCTTCACTGAGAACAATGACTGGTGTCGAAACCTTGGCCTTAAGTTTAATGCCAAAAAATGTGTCATCATCCCCTTTGGGAAAACCTCAGTTTCCACTAATTACCACATTGATGGTAGTCCACTGAACACCAAAGGCATTATAAGAGATCTGGGGACACAGGTTGACAGCAACCTCTTCTTTGACCACCACATTGCCACTGTGGTCAGAAAGTCCTTCTATGTGGCACATCTCATTTCCAAGGGTTTTACATCCAGGAAGAAAGAGGTCATCATCTCCCTCTCTACTCTTCCCTCATTAGGCCAGTCATCAAGTATAATGCCCCATTTGGCATGCACCTCACTAGACACATGCAACAGCTGGAAAGGCCACAAGTACTTCACGAAGAGGATCCTAGGCCTTAAACACATGTCGTACATGGACAGACTCAAATAACTCCAGCTTTTCTCTGTCTCATATCATCTACTAAGAGGCAATCTCTGCTTGGCTTACAAAGCCATGTCTGACCCAGCTCTGTTAGAAATGCTACATCTAAAGAAATCCCAATCCCTCTGCACCACATGCTCCAGAGACCTCAACCTCATTAGCATAATCAACAGAACATGCTGGAGGGACAGCTTATAACCCAGAGACTGCCCATGCTCTGGAATAGACTTCCCATACATATCAAGCAGATCACCTCACTGGCCCTCTTCAAGAGAAATCTTGATGAGTGGATGGGAAATAAGAAAGTTCACTCTGGGGATCATTCCAATGGCTCTACTTGATAGAGGCACTGGGAACTAATGTTGGGTGGCACAATCCCAGGGCACTTCTATGGGCTAGGCTTGTAAAGGCTCCAGGGCCATTAGCCTAGTAGACACCTATGAACCTATGAACCTATGTTGTCAGGTCCAAGACAGAATACAGAATATTGTGTTTCTCTACGAGACTTGCTAAATTAATATCTCAAAGATTACTGCTAGGATAGCTTGCAGAATGACATAATTTCTTGTCACTTGAGTCTATTCCAGTTGAAACCCCCACTGCTGGAAGCTAGCAGTTTTTAGCATCTTCCTGTGAAAATACATAGACCTCAGATCTTTGGCAGATGCTGGAAGTCATAAAACAATTGTAGTAATTAGTTCACTCCAAAGACAATACAGAAAGCTTCTCAGCACAGACATTGTGCCTGTAGCTGCCATGAAGCAATTTAATTTTAGCTGTTTTTCCTGAAGTTTTGCTGGACTGAAGTTAACTTCATGTGTTCCAGTTTCCACTGTTAAAATATATATATTTAAACAGTTACAATAGTGCATGTACATTTATGTTCTATTCCAGTAGGGCACACTGTGGTTACATTTTAAGCACAAACACTTTATAAAATACCTCTTTACCACACGTGTCTGTGGAGACCAGTTTGATATACACATGACATACAGTTTTAATACATTTGTAACACAAGCATCTTATATAGATCATGTCGATATTCACACATGACATAATTATTTACAAAATTCCAGATAGTTGTGCTGGCAGTATCTCCTGTCATCACACTTCTATATAAAGCATGTTGATATTCACAATGACATATAATTATTTACAAAATCCCCACTAGCTGTGCTGGCAGTACCTCCTTTGTCACACGTCTTCCTCCCTCAAAGACTCAAGCTAGTTTTTCACATGGCTATTGAAAAATGTTGCTTCATAGGGATGAGCCAATAAGGAAATACATTACCCCATTCCCTGTCTTGAGATCCCAACTGCCTTTGCATTGCTGACCCCATTACAGTGTTGCACTATCATAGCATATGCCTGCAACACTAAGCTCCAACACAGTAATTCAGGATTTTGCTGGCTGGCTCCCTCATCCTGCCTTCTACTGAAAATTCTTAGCACCAGGGCCTGCCTACCATGGTGAGGTTTCATGGTGTTAACATGGTACAGTTTGTGCCCCTGCCTTCTTCTTAGCAGTTCTACCATGTAGTTAACAGCACTGACCTTCCTCACTACTTTGAAGGGTCCCTCTCAAGCTGTCTGCAGCTTGTTGTGTCCAACAGGAATAAGAACCATAACCTGCTATACTACAGCATACTCTCTAGCTCGAGCATTCTTGTCATATCAGACCTTCTGCTGTTGGGCTTCTGCCAGGTTCTTCTGGGAAACGACCATGAGTTCTCTGAGCCTTGTCCTGAGGTTTAGGACATATGCCACAACAGACTCATTGTGGGATTCACTCTCACCCTCCCACTTATCATAAATCAAATCTAGAAGCCCCCTCACCCTATGTCCGTACAGCAACTCAAAGGTTGAAAAACCTGTGAATTCCTGGGTCATCTCTCTGTAAGCAAACAACAGATGGGGCGAATATTTGTCCCACTTCCTCTTAAACTGGTGTGCAAATGCCCATAGCATGGTCTTTAGTGTAGAGTTTAACCTCTCCACAAGACCATTAGTCTGGGAATGGTAGATGGTAGTCTTTAGGTGCTTCACCTCACAGTGTTTCCACAGACAAGTCAGCAGGCATGACATGAAACTGGCACATCTATCAGTCAGTAGTTCTTTTGGGAAACCTACCCTGAAGAAAATCTCTAACAAAGCATTTGACACCTTTTCTCCCTAAATGGAGGACAGAGCCACAGCCTTAGGGTATCTAGTAGCATAATCTTCTACCACTAGGATATACTTCTTCCCTTAAAACTTGGGGTACTTAGATGCCCCACAATATCCATAGGTTCCCTCTGAAATGTCTCCTAAATCACAGGCAAAGGCATCAAAGAAGCTTTTACCTTGTCTCCTGCCTTGCCTACTTTTTGGTACTGCTCACAGGTCCTGCAGTACTGTGTTACATCTCTGAAAATCCCAGGCCAATAAAAGTTCTGCATAATATGTCTCTTTGTATGCTTTACACCCATATGACCTGCAAAGGGAATGTCATTGGCTATGGCTAGAAGTGCCAGATGGTAGGCTCTGGGACCTACCAACTGCTGTATTCTCTCACCCTCTAAGCCTCCCTTAGGGGTTCACTCTCTATACAGTAACCCTTTGTCCTAGTATAAAGATTCCCTCTTTCCTTGAAAATCAGGTGCCTCACTGGCTATCTCCCTCAAGCCTTGTAATATAGGGTCTGAGAGCTGAGCCTGTCTTAACTCTCTTTTTGTAACCCTTCCCAGCTCCCTTTCCCCAGGAAGTCTGGTATCCTCTGATAGTGGTGCCTCACTGTCAGCCTGGGTACTACTACTCACCTCTGCTCTTGCAGTCACTCTGTCCAAGGGAACATCAGTACCCACCAGCAGCTGTGGCTCACCTTAAGTCACACTACTACAGGGTAGCTCCCTCTCTGAAGTAAATACCACACCAGTCCTAGCTTCAAGTCTGCAGTTTGTCTTGGTCCCCCCAGGTTACTAGACCCACATGCTTGTCTCCATGCCTGACTGCATGTAAGTGCATGTACACAAGGTACTGCATTATCAAAAACATTCAAAATCAGTCCTTACCAGGACATCTGCAGGGATATCCTCAAACACACCTACAAGCTTGCTTCCTTTTCCAACCTCCCATTCAAGGTGAATGCTAGCCAGTGGTATTTGGAATGGGGTCCCTCCTAAAGCTCTAACTGGAGTAGACTGCCCAATCAAGTAGTGCTCCCTCATCCTGCCTTCTACTGAAAATTCTTAGCACCAGGGCCTGCCTACCATGGTGAGGTTTCATGGTGTTAACATGTGGCCTGTTTTCCATATTCTAAGATGGGTTATAACCTCTTCTGGTAGTTTGGTACCCTTGTTGTCTACAGATAGCTTACTGCTGGCATTTTGTCATTCCCACTTACTGGCTCTCCCACCTTTTGTTCTCCACCTTCCTTCCATGGACATCTATATACTTCATGGCCCCACTGGTTACATTTAAAACGTTTAACCCTTGATCCTGGTCATGTACCTGAACTAGTGGCTTCCCTTGTTACTGGCGGACTCTGTTGGGGCAGTTTAGGCTGCCCATCATGGGTTCCCTTAGACCCATGTGCAGCACTGGGTATTCCTTTCCTGTGCAGTGATGCCCTGCTTGCTAGGTATAGGTCTCCCTTTTTCCCCAACTCATGTGTGGTCCTGCATTCACTATCTGCCAAACAGATTCTCATGTCCTCAGGCAAAGTGCTAAGGGCTTGTTCCCTCACCAAAAGGTCTGGCAGCCCTTCAAAAGTGGGGGCTTAACACCCACTCACCCATCTATGAAAATAAGTGCTTAACTCAGCAATATATTCACACACACTTTCATCTGCCTTGCATCTATGCTCTCGAAACATTTTTCTATAAGCTTCAGGTGTTCACTTAAAGCAGTCTAATAAACATTTTTAACTGTATTATAATTTAAGCAGTCAGTATCAGACAATTTAGAAATAGCAGTTACAGCTTTACCATGGACTAAGTTGTCAGGAGCCATACTCAGAGCCCTTGGTCAACATAATACTGTTTACAAACCCTTTGAAACATATGAATAAACCTATCAAAATGATCACCCTCTCTAAATCGTGGAAGAAATTTACTGATCTTTATTGCTTCTGGGATTTGGTTACTCCCTTCCCCATTACCTCCTGGCGAAGAGTCAGCATCTCCTTTTCATGTTGCCTCTGCCTTTTATTTTCTTCAGCCTCTAGACATGCCATTCTCTCTGCTGCTTCTAATTCCATTTGTTTCTCATTTTCTTCAGCTTCCAGTTCAAGTCACTTTAACTTCAGATGGATTTTTAAGTCCTCTGTGGAAGGTTAAACTGTCCATTTTCTGAGAGTTGTACATCCCCAAGGCCAGTCTGGGTGTCCTCCTGGTTGCTGGTCTGTGATGCAGCTGTGGTTAAGGCTGCAGTAATTTCTGCCTTAGTCAGGTTGGTATGCACCAGTCCCTTGTCTTGGCATTTCTCAGCCAACTGGCTCTTTGTCAGCTTGTCATAGTCCTCTGCTGCCATCCTTGCCTGCTCTCCCTGACTAAATAAACTAACAAAAAATAAATAAAGGTATTATGATATGAAACTCTGAATGTCTACCATGTGGCTGCTTGACAGTACAAACACCTTTTAGTGACCACTGTATACAGGCTACAGGAGTTCAATATTCACACTACTAAATCCCAACATGTGATGTGGTGATCCCACCACTCCCACAAATAAATGTGACACCCCACCACTGGACTGGTAATCAAGGAGCCTCAGTCCTCACCACTGGTAATAGTGGGGGACATACACTGGGAGGATGACAAGGTACAAACACAGTATTTCCAAATGTAGCTCTCTGTATCAAGTGCAACTTTCCTTAAGAGCACATAGAGACCACAGCAAGCTCAGGGCTGGTTTCTCCCTCTTTCTCCAGATCCCCAGTAAGACTCCCCACTGGCACAACTATAGAGTTGAGATCTCAGCTGAGTGGCCAAGCCAAGACCTCCACCACTCTCTCTGTCCAACCAGTGCTTTGTGTTCCTGCCTAAGTAGCTGACACACACACTCTTTGATGTTTAATTTACACACACAAATACACACACACACAGACACACACACACACACACACACACACACACACACACACACACACACACACACACACACACACACACACACACACACACATGGGTCTATATTAGAATCTCGAAGTTACGGAACATCGTATGCCATATGGTCAGTACCATATGATCAAAGTTACGTAACTTTGAAAAAAAAATTAAATAAGAAAAACTTACCCTGATGGGTTAAAGCAGGGGGGCAAGCCCCCCTACACCCCCTACACCCCCTGCTACTTAAATATACCAACTCAGAGATTGCACTACAGTGTAGGAAAGGGAAATCTTCCCTTTCCACACCGTACTCCGTTAAAGTGCGGTGAGTGTGGGGGTGCAGGAGGGTTGATCTTTCTATAGCTATATTACTAATCTCTTTCCACCTTCTCTTTTCACCTTCATTCTATGCTTTCTCATTTATACTTTTTAGTCCTTTGCCCAATCATTAGCTGTATATATTATTTTCATCCATTCCCTTTCTTTGTTTTTTCTTTTGTACTTATCCCGTTAAAATTGATTTCTCTGTCTTTTACCAATAGATTTATTACTACCTTCCTGTTTATGTCTTCTTCATCACTTATTTCAGAACCTTTTTTTATTTTTCCATCTAAGCTTCTTTCTTGTTTCTACTACTTTTAAAATGTCTTTTCTTTGTTCACTTTCTTCTTTTTCTTTTACTTTTTCCTTACTCTTTTTTGTAATTTTTGCAATACATCTATAAATGTCTAATTTTGTTACATTTATAACATTTCAATTCACATTTTTTGTATCGTATCCCATTTCTGCTGTTTCTTCCCTTCAAGGCTCTATCTTGCTTTATTTTGTCACAATTACTTAACAAATGCTCTTCTTTTCCACAAACAAAAAAAAACATGTTTTGGGTTGTCTCCAGTATTTTATAATACCTCTCTTTTCCTTCACATTATCATGTTTGGTATATGTATATATTTTTCTCTTTATATTTTTAACATGATATTACAGTCCCAGCCACTAGTCCATAAACCCATTTGGCCATAAACATTTGCAATGTCCATTACTTCTTTACATAACATTTTCAAATGTCCTTTCAAAGTCTCTCTTTCTATATGTTTGAAACTGTACATGAATATTATTTTTGGTTTCCCTGCTAAATCCTTTTAGATCATAAAGGTTCCATGGGTACAGTCTTTATTTTTTTTCATATTCTCCAAGAAAAAATTCCATTTAAAAACAGTATCAGATATAATATTACAGAATGTATCTTTGTTAGTAAGAATAAATGCTCTTACTTCATGTGCTTTTACACCCAAAGGAGCTATTAAATTGTCCCACACTTCATATTTGTCCATTTCTTTGTCTTCATTACTTTGAATCTTTGAATCCTTACCACATAGTGCTTCCATTTTTTTTTCTGCCTTCTGTTCTGATACTCCAAAATACCTTCTTTTACTTTCTCTGCATATGTTTTCTTTTCCATCTCACCACTATTCTTCAGGATTGTCTGTGACCCTCTTTTTGTATTTCCTTCATAACCCCCCAACCAGGAAACATCTCCTTCATTTACTGGCTCACTCTGTACCACTATTTCTTTAAGTAAATCATCCCACAACTCTCCCAACTGGAGAGCTGTAATTATACATCCATCATTTGCTGACTCATCTTCATCAAACAGGTTTCTCTGAAACATTTCCTCAGAATCCTGCACACATTCTCCTGTCTCAGTATTTGATTTCTCCTTCATTTATTTCACCATTCCATCATCTCCTTCTTTCTCCATCTGTTTCCCTGCTTCTCTGGGCTGTCTCTGTACCTGGAATGGAAACATGAAATGCTCCTTCAAAATGGGTCCTACTTGCAACAATGATGAGTAGAGGAAGTTTCCTGGTGCCCTTGCCAAATTTTCCCTAGTAGTACAAATACCACTCCTGAAAAGATGCTACTAGCCTAGTGGGATTACTGAGGCCAACAAAGGATAAATGAATATATAAAGGGCCAGATTCCAAAAGAATTGCTCAGTGTAAATGACTTATTTTGGTATAAGGCCTATCTATAAACAGGCTTACACTAGAACTATGCTGCAAAGGACCTGCTGTCAATGTAGGTGACTTTATTATGGTGTAATACACTGTAGTAAATGAGTTATACTGAGGGCAAGTCTTTTGGAATCAGGCCTATTTGGCTTTTTTCACTTCAAATCTAAAAATAAAAAAAAAATCTCATTCTAGCATTTCCATTCTTAAACAGACTTAGACAGTTTGATGTAATACAGCAGAATGAAGAAAACGAGTTGCTAGTATATACCTGACATGATTAATGACTGTAAAGTTTCTTACATATAATAATACAGTTTACATGTTAAAGAAATGCAAGCAACCACCAATATATATATCCTTGTAATAGCTCTGTGCCCTCTGAAGTGGAACAGTAAGAATACAAAGAACCTTATCCACTAACAAAGTGAGAGAAATGTAAGTTAATAACTGAAATTCCATTTTTGAAAAACAGATATATAAGATGTAAACCAAACTTTAGTGAAAAAAAGAAATTATAAAAAAACACAAGCATACTTACAGAATGAAATCGGTCAAAAATGATGACTAAATGTGCTGCTAACAATAAGAAA
>NC_056725.1:828240047-828265047 GCF_019279795.1 Protopterus annectens
TACAAATTTATCACTTCTTTAGCAGTGTAGCAGACCTTCCACCTCTGATACCATATAATATACATTTGTCATAATACCCAGTGCTCTCTCTCTTTCTCACACGCATACACATGCACGCGCACACACACTGGAGCTACATTATAACTATGCATTCTTTTTTTTAAACAAGAAACATCTTTATTAATGTATCACATCTGACACAGGCTATCATACATTTTTATAAATGAAAACAAACCACACTGACATCATTTTAGTTACAAGCATTATACACCACTTATAATCTATCCAGTCACTGTCAAACATCACACAGCTCATTCAAATCCTGTCTTCTTTTAAACCTCGTTCCTCCTGTGCATGTATCGTTCCCACAATTCCCATTTCCTATGTAATTTGCTCCTACCATTTTCTAAACCTCCCAATTCCATTTGTTTTATGTCTGTTACTGTATTCACTACTTCTAATATAGCTGGTTTAGAGTTTGATTTCCATTTTCTAGTAATTGCTTTTTTGGCAGCCACTATAATTAGACTCAGTAAGGCCTTACTTTCTTCTTTCGAATTTTCCCAGTTAGGGGTCGCCACAGCAGATCATCTGTCCGCGCATGATTGGCAGTGGAGTTTTACAGTATCAAGTTGCCAGCCTGGCGCCCAACCTTCCACAGAAGGCACACACTCACACCTAGAGCCAATTTAGAGTGTTCAATACACCTACTGAATGTTTTTGGGATGTGGGAGGAAACCGGAGAACCCGGAGGAAACCCACGCGACCACAGGGAGGATATGCAGACTCTGCACAGAAGGCACACCAGCTGAGAATCGAACCAGAGAACCTCTTGCTGTGAGGTGACAATGCTAACCGCTGCACCACCGTGGCCACCCTATGTCTAGGCAATTCAAACTCTGTATCATAGCTCAAAAAATCATTTTTTTAGTTATACCAATTTGCTCACCCAGTGTCTCTGACAGAGTAGTCTGCAGGTATCTTTAAAGTCTGCCAACTCATTTAACTCCTAGAAAATATGTTCCTGATTACCTCTTTCTTTCCCAAAACACCTCCGACATCTGCTATTTACTGGAGGAAAAATTCTTTGGAGTCTACTTAGGATATAAAAATGTCTAAGTAAACACTTCCAAGCAAAGATCCTAAATTTTCTAGACTTTGTTGCATATTTAGGACACATAGCTATACCCCCCATTGTTTCTTTGTGAATTGATTATTCATTCTCTCTTCTCAATCCTTTCTAATTTCCTCTGATTATCATGCAATATTTTGTATTCTGTACTAATTATTCCTTTTTTAACAGCAGCTTCTGTTCTAGATTCTACCAAAAACTCTACCAATGCTGGTCTTTCACTTAGCATCCCCTATTGCTTTCTTTTTGTCTTTACTCTGATATATATATATATATATATATATATATATATATATATATATATATATATATATATATATATATATATATATATATATATCCTTGATAGGGAAGGCAATCTCTATTCTGCAGTCCAAATAAATTCTTGGTCTCTTCCCATTCTATTACCTTTCGGTCTCTAATTAATTGCTCTCAATACCTTGCTTCCTTTGCCAGTTTTCTCCAATAAATTCCAGCCTCCTCTTGCCTATTGTCTGTATCCCTAATTGCAGTCAACCCTATCAGCAGAATCTCTTTCTTCATTCCTGTGTTGGTTTAGTTCTTAGAATATTTCCTAGTACTTTATGAATAAAATATTCTGCATGGTTATTATTCTCCTTAAGGATCTGCATCCAAAATCATAGTCTTTCCTTGTTTCTTGAGCGTCCTCCTGTTTCATCATCAGCTATTTCCACTTTGAATTATAAGTTTCTGCTAGTGCTATGTATAGGAGCGTTAACTGTGTAGCTCTGAAATGCTCCATTCAAATCAGGTAATTCCAAACTGCCTTGTTCTGTTGGAAGAATCAACTTATCCCACTTGACTCTTGCCGTCTTCCCCTTCCATATAAAATCCTTCATCTCTTAATGGTTAATAAAAATATGACTGACCTGTGTATAAAACTAAAGGGACTAAAAACATTTTAACTACTTGTGTCTTACTAATCATATCCATTTCATAGGTTCATAGGTGTGTACTAGGCTAATGGCCCTGGAGCCTTTACAAGCCTAGCCCATAGGATTACCCTGGATCGTACCACCCGACCTTAGTTCCTAGTGCCTCTGTCGAGTAGCACCACTGGAGTGATCCCCGGGATGAATTTTCTATTTTCCATCCCTTCATCAAGATTTCTCTTGAAGAGGGCCAGTGAGGTGCTCTGCTTGACATGTATGGGAAGTCTATTCCAGAGCATGGGCAGTCTCTGGGTTATGAACCTGCCCCTCCAGCATGTTCTGTTGATTGTGGCAATGAGGTTGAGGTCTCTGAAGCGTGTGGTGCTGAGGGATTGGGATTTCTTTAGATGTAACATTTCTAACAGAGCTGGGTCAGACATGGCTTTATAAGTCAAGCAGAGATCGCCTCTAAGTAGGTGATATGAGACAGAATAGTTGGATTTCTCAGTTTTTGTATTATCTTTTGTTTAGTTTCTTCCCACATATCCTAATCCTTCTACAGCTAGCAGTTGGCTGATCACTTGTTGTCTCTTTGCAGTTGCTCAATTTATCGATTCTCTTCCTATTATTCTTTCTCTGTAATAGACCAGATCCAGTATAAGGTGACCTAGGCAGCTGCCTAGGACCTGTTGCTAGCTAGGGGCACCTGGCCAGGCCATATAATATTATTAAAAAACAAACTGGAAATATTTAAAAGCATAGTTGAAACCAAATTTGCTGATGCTGCTCTGGCACTTTCATTGGCTTTATGCCCTGCATTGGATGTAAAGCTAATGAGAGACATCCAGGAATCTGATGAGATTGTACTAGCAGGATGGAGCAGTTCAGCATTATCAGAAAAGTCAGCATCTCTTACAGTAACAACACTTGAGATGGAGGAAGTCAAGCATTTATTCTGCAGTAGCAGCTTTGAAGGTGTGTATTATCGAGAGCAGTGATTGAGAAAAGGGGTGTGCACTGGATAGAGGTGGTGTCTAGATTAAGTAACTTGCAGTGTCATACCCTGTACCTTTGCTGCTGGAGGCAACAGCCTTAACCCTCCACCCCAGAGGAATGGTGATAAGGAAGGAAACTGATTGTAATAAGTTAACAGGAGCCTTAGTTTCTTTGTTCTGTTGAATGTTGACAGAGTGTTTATTATTTAGCTGTGAATAAAATGGATAGCATGAAGTGTGAGTTTAATATTAATATTTTAGCTATGAATCTATTTTTAATTTAGTTTTTTTTTCAGCACACAGGTGTGAAATGCACTATTTGGGCTACAGAAGTTTAGCTAACCCTTAATGCAGATGAGTAAGTCTATGAACTATTAAAGAGCAGTTCCCTGTAGTAAGCGTGCTCCTTAATAGTGACACTTGTGCCCAGTAGGTTGTTGTAAACTGTTGGAAAATGTGTTGTACATTTGTCTTTTGATTTGCTGCACTCTTCATATAGGTGTAATTATTAGTACCGCACTATATGCTGTTTGAGCATGAATTCCTGCGTGTCTCTTGTAGCATAATGAGTTACCAGATGCATTTTCATGAAAAGGAAATTTCGAGGGAAGAGAAGTGTTGTCTGTGAGTGTTTTGTTTAGAAAATGGCTGTCAGTGTTTTTCTGTGAAAATTGAAAGACATTTTAAATGAAAGCCACATGTCTGTTGTAAGTGTAAAAGTAAAGAAGACAATACTATGTGCACTGATGGGTTTGAACAGTGTTTATAGTAACGGGAGAGATAGCCAAGTAATGGGATATTGATATGGCTGGCAGTGGCCTGACTCATTACCCTGCATAGGACCCCATTTGACTAAGACCAGACTCTGACTCTGAAGGCGTATGCCACAACAATATACCATTATTAGCAACATGACACAGTTATTAGCCATTCAAGTACTTCAGACTTAAACTGAGTCATGTCAGGGAGGACACCGATTCTTGAAGACAGAGAAGACATAGGGAGGTCAAACATGAGATATAGGTGTCCTGCAAGCATGAAGCCCTCCCTGACCCCCCCCCCAAAAAAAAATGTATGTTGTATGCAGCAATATTTCAAAATTTTGTACGACTTGTGGTTTGTTGAACAAAAGCATTTATACTGTCTTTAATTGTTTTGCTTAATTCATTGCACTAAAGAATACATTACTTCATTAATAGGCCTCGATTATATAATATAGCCTAAGCATGTTGTATTTTAGTCGTTTAAACATGCTGAATTTTAGTAATATATTTTTGCAGCCTCCAGCAGCTGCAAAGAGGTTAACATTTGTCGTGTCATAATAGTCTGCATTTATTTTGGAATGATGATTAAAACTGTTTGATCTTTGGTATGCATTATGTAGTCATTGTTGCATGTTACTGTGATACAGTCTTCTTTACAAGATCTGATTGTAAAGAATTTCTGCATTTAGATAAAAACTGTGACTTTGGCAAACGGTGCAGAAGACTAAAGTTCTATCTTGTTGATGATCTGCTTACTGTGACAAGGGTGCAAGGCTCTCCACCTTCTTTTACCTGTCATGTGACATTGAGTAACTCACTTAACCAGACAGTGCTTTGGAGTAATTAGGAATCTGGGATAGACTCCTTAAAGGTCTCCAGAACTGCATGCCTTGTAACTATGAGCCTATTGCCATTGCCAGCCATTCCCTATTGCATAGCTGATCGAGATCAGAAAATGTTATGGCAATTCATCAACACATCAATTTTTAATGCAACATAGACCATTTATTCTTCAAGGGTAGCAGGTACTACATTTGTAAATGAAGCAGTGAAATGCAAAGTTGTTTGTCAACAGCAACTTCTACCAAGTAATGGGAAACTAGAATGGTATGGGGAGCTGGTCTTTTACCCTGCCTAGGGCCCCATTTGACCATGATCTTGCTCTGTCTCTACCCACTAGGGGCTAGATGCACCCTTAGTTCTAAATCATATATTCTGCAGATGTACAAACCAGCCTGTTTGTTCTGGACCTGAAATGTTTCATTTTCCATTTGTATTCAATACTGCATGATCCCGCACTGGAAAGCAGCTCTCCCATTTTTACAGTTGGCACTTGCTACTTTAGTAAACTATATATTCTTGGACAAGGAAGATGGCATGGTGCTGGGAACAGCAGTACCATGTGAGACATTAAAATAAATAGGATCACTTTGCATTTTCCACATGACATCTGGGAATTTGACTTTAGCAACAGTAGAACGCTCACTGTAACATTGCCTTAAATGTTAAATTTGCGGTATTTATTTGAGAGCTGATCATTTACCTAATTGTGTTCATGACAAAAGATAATCAGAAAGCATTACTGAAAATGTGTAGGAGAAAGAGGCAAGAAGGCATATATTATTAACCTTTATTTCAGTTTTGTGTTACATATTTGTAAGTCAATAAATTATACTTATCACTGACCAGTCCAAGACCATATTTAAATCAAAACTGACTCTGTAGGTAATAAAACCAACCATTTGTTCTCTCCCAAAATAAATGTGTCCCAACAAACTGTACAACCATATCTTCCCTTTCAAACTTTACACCCACCTTTGTTGCATTAGCTTTAACTCAATTTGTCAGTATCAGTAGAGCCCATCTTTGTATATATTAATGATACTTTTACTTTTCATAAGTTTATGTAGTCAAATTGTAGTGTTTTGCATGTTTGTCTGATAGCTTTCTCAAGTTAATCTTATTTTCACATTATACTGTCAGTTTAATTCAGGTGGCACCTTTGTATTAAAGACTATAGGACAGATTCCAAAAGAAAGTTGCACACAATGCAGTGTACATGTGTGCCAGGAAGACTTCTGCAAACTAAGTCTGCACACAATTGTAAGAACTACCAAGCATCAAGTGCAAGTGCTGCAGAATTCCGAAAAGAAACGTGCGTGGAATGATAATAACATTCGAGAAAGCATTTGACCAATACTTACACACAAGCACTTGGCAGAGACATTTGTGCTGCTCTGAGATTACTGAAAATTAACATTTATTATAATATAATACTGCAAATTCCACAACAAAACTATAAAAACTGCTGGGTGTTGTAATACTAGAGGATAATCTGCAAATGCGTCCTATTAGGCAGTCAGCCTGGCGCTGGGCCAGGATCCAGTTAAGCCTGCTGTCTGACCAGGAAATAATCGATAAATGTAAATTAAATAGAGTTAGTGCAGACTGGTTGTAGGATCTGTGCACCCCACATGTCCTCACTAAATCTTTGAGGTAACCTAGTACAGGTAGAAACAAAGTTGTGTCTTGATTCTAGGTATACCATCCTCTGGGACGTTCTAGTGGCATATAAGTCATGCTGTAGGAGTGCCCGAGGCAGCAGCTAGTCACACACTAGCACTGTTCTTGGCAGTTATGTACCAAAAAGTGGATGAATTCATCCACTTTCCCAAAACTTTCAGGGAGCATCCGGTTGCCATGGGAGAGTTCTATACCGCCATCAACTTTCTCATGTTCTTGGTATAGTTGACTGCACCCACATGCCAATAAAAAGCCTCCAGTATAGATGCAGAACATCAAATTAACAGAAAGGAGTATCCATTGCTCAAATGACAAGTGGTGTGCACTGCAGACACCATTATTATCAATCTGATGGTCACGCACCCTGGTGGTATGCACAGTAATGAGATAGGGTGAGAAAGTGACTTAAGGTCTGCTTTCCAAGAGGGTGACATGTCTGAGAGTCTACTGTTCGGTAGATATGCATGTACATCAGCAATGTGTTTTATCTCTCAACATGGAACTGTGAAGTAATGGGTCTAATTTTATGTCTGCTTATACCAACAGATGACTGTTGTTATCCACTGGAACCCTGACTCATGACACCATTCAGAGCCCATCTACATCTGCTGGCGATGCATTTAACAGAGCACACACCATATTGGGTAACACCACTGAGTGATTGGTATACTGAAATCAGGATTTCAACTTTCTGGACAATTCTGGGGTGCACTGAAATACACACCAAAAAGGCTGCACAAATGGTTGCCATCTGTGCCATTTTTCACAATGTGATTACATCTAAACATGTTGGCCTGCCCCCACTAGGTGTTGGTGTGCTAACCCAGAAACCCTAGATGTCTGAAGTAGAGCTCAGTGCATTCACATGATGATCAGGAGGACACAAGGGTAAGAACATCCAGGAGTGAACAATGAAGGCTGTGGCCATACATGCCAGCTCTGGCAACACAATCTGGCTCAGACATTTTGAGGTATGATATGCCAGATGTACAAAAGAACACAGATAAACAACTGATCAATACCCGATGCTACTTGTATATCAGTATCACAGGTGACATCTGCAGTAATCCATCTGATGACTGTTCTTGGGAAACATCAGACATTCCATACATACATGTGCAATACTGCATAATAAACAATTGTGTGCACAACTGAACAGAATATATGTGACTGTATGTTAAAGAAATACATATTAAGTGTAAGATGAAGACTATGGAACAAGTACAATGACAACTGTGGGCATGCCTGTATGTGTATGACCCGCATGCTGTGAATACCACTGTAACATTTAACTCATTGATTATTTCAAGAGAAAAGTCATCAGGAAAGCAGACTTCCTGTGTATCCTTTAAGAGTTTACTTGTCTTTGCAGGAGACTTCCCTTCACTCCTGAATCAAGAATACTCATCCCTGTTTTCAAAGACTAATTTCTAATGTTCTTCTAAAGGTATATGCATAAAACTAAGGCAGCAAGGTGGCATCTAGAAGCTGACATGATTTACATGGCAGCGAAATGTATAGCGTGGGATGTATAGAGCTGGAGTTATTATGGAGTGCTTGCAAAAAGTTATGAAAAATATGACACATTTCCATGTTAACATTAGTAATGCAAAAATAGACTATGATATTGTCTTGTTTGGGTGAGGGTGGGAGTATTCGAATAGTGAGTGTTAGTAAAAATGGTATTAAACCCTAATGGGTACTGTGATGACATTCTGAGCTACAAATGACCTTTTTATGGTAGTTATAACTATTACTTATATTTTCATAACTGCATTGATTTCATAAAAGCCGTGTGACCTACAGGTGAACAAACAATGCCATCTTATACAAAATATTAAGGCACACAATGTTGCCACTGATACATCCCATGTCATGCAAATAAATTTGTAGATTAATATTCTATTGAAACATTGTGAAAATATTATATGTATAATGTCCATATATTTGGCAATATCACTAAACTGCAGTATGCTAATCCCCATTTTCATACATCATTGGAAAGCTCTTGAACAGATAAACAGTTGTTTCACTGACGTCTTGGATCTATGTTGTACACCCTTTGCTTGACCATAACACTAGCTTTTTTGGCAAACAAAATACAGTTTTTCTTTCATAAATCTGCAATATAAAATCATCATCTAAAGACAGGACTTTAATACAAATGCCTGTGTATAGCCCATTGTCTACCAAAGAGCTAAAATATTTAAAATGTGTTGTAGTTCACATGATTTATCAGATATAAATCTAATGAAGTGTATTTTCAGTAGAAGATTTTGGAGGGAAGTTCTGAGGAAGCAAGTGGTTTCCTGGTTTAGAAGACCTCTGGAAGCACAAATTGTAATTAACCACCCACTGTGTAGATTTAAATGAAAGGCCAGTGGTACTGTTTACATAGGGCTAATGTAGAGTGTATATATTTAGCTCAGTACTGTGCATAAATGCTTGCCTATCAATGTGTGCAGGAGGAGTAGCATACCAAAATAAAATTTGCATAGGGGTATAGAATGTGAGATACGGGTACATAATAAAGCAAGGAAAGTTTCTTGTCTTTGATATGATGCTATCATGCATATTGCATTTCAGGTATTATATGTTTGGAAAAATACACACATCATGCTAAACATGAGTCAGTAATGCTACAGGTCTGTTAGTGGATACACATATCATACCAGACAGACCTGTCATGGCCTGCAATACAAGAGTAAGCATAACTACAAGTAACATACATGATCAACATCTGATCTTACAAATGTTCATATGGAATGCAGTATGATGGGTCACAGTTTACATATATGTAGCAATAGTTGTGGTATAATTATCAGGAAATTACTCAAATCAGGAGATGAATAAAAGCACATATGGAATCCTACATGCATGTGATATCTTAAGTGTGGTACAGTATATGCAGTGGCAGTAACCAGAATAATGTGTCAGAAGCAACACAGGTATACCAGTCCATGTATACCTGTGCAAGCAATACCAGCATATAATAGGAAAATTATTAAATAATAATCATATATAGCCTACTCAGCAGTAAATAGGTTGCAAGTATGAACATCTGTATTATATAAAAGTGGGTGTACATTGCAAGTGGCATCAATCAACACTTCAGCCTATAACAACTCAGTAAACATGTGAACAGATGTACATTAGTGCAGAAAGCTTTACCTTCTGTCATATAAATCATTTAACAACATAAATCCTGTGGCAGCAGACATATCAAACTCCACTAACATGCACAGTATGTTGTGGTCAGCACAACAATCATCACTGGCACAGGGTCAGGGTGAAACTACAAGACACACACACTCTTGGATAACTGTCACAGTGACACTAACATAGATGAAGACACACACCGATGGCTAATGCTGCAGTCCCAGCTGGTCTTGCCATGTGTGGAAACTGCAGATCAGTGATGCTGTAGCATTAATTTGATGGTGATGCCATGTGTATGTTGGGGTACATTGTGGCTCTGTTTTGTAGCATGATGATGTGGCAAAATGCACCAGTTCTGTTCTGACCATAGTGACTCACAACATATGTATATGCAATTTGCAGCAAAGGCATCAGTGATATATTGGAGTCAAAGCTGGAGCATGCAAGAGGTAGTCTCCCTCTCTCATCTGGTTGCATATTGATCATAAGGGTCAGGACACATATTGCCAAATTTCTGTTGCAGCATTGCTCAAAGTTTGCTGTGACAAGCTGCTTGATACACCATGTAACAGATGCTACATTAGCTTACTGTGCAGCCAGTGTTGCCATGGCCTCTCCATGCCTGTGCTACTGACCCTCATGCAGGACATGGATCTGGTGTACCATATGGACAGTTGCATTAGTAAATGCACACAGTTCATTGCCCTGATGGAGCTGACAATGATCCTGTGCCTGTAATAGCAAGTGTACACCTTCAGGCATATGTCCATGCTTCTCTGCCACTTGCCTATGTGCCAACTTACAGAAATTACTTGTCTGTTGTGGAGCTATGCCACAACCACTCTCATGTTCACCTGGAAATAGTTCCTCAAGATCTTCTTCTTGACTAATAGCTGATGCTCTACCACCTACAGACTGGCTGGATGAATTAGTAGAGTTTATACCCTGAGCTACAGGACTTCCTCCAATGGGGCTTGACAAGATTTACCCCATTGCAGTATCCTGTGTGTCACTGGCTGCACTGTTTCTATGCACTGCATCACATTCTATTTCAATATCATTGGACGAGCTCAGGGAGGAAGCAGGAAGTGGACAGGCTATAACATATTTGTACAGATGAACCAAAGTGTGCAAACATCATAGGATATATACAATCAAATGGAATACAAATAGGCAAATACCTGATTAGCATGGCTGAGGGAAGGGCAATGCCCTACAAAACAGCAAAATTCATTAGTATGCATGGCCATGATTACTTATAACTGCATACTCTTCTAGCACATAGTGGCACACTTACAAGACATGTCAACCTCAGAGTCTGCTTCCAGCTGCAGATGTTATAATGGAACTGTGCAATACATAAGAACAGATAACACATATAGGAGTATAAAACAATACATGTAATAAATACTACCAGTTTAGGAATGAGAAAAGCATACATGCATACCACAGAGTCTTGGTACACCTACCTCAATTCCTTGTCAGCAATACATCCATTTTAGCATGTCCTGTGATGAGAAGCCAGGAATAATGTTGTTTCATCTGGAGGGGGTTTTGGAGGCCCTCCACCCATGGTATTCCTGTCTCTTTCATAGCAGTGGACCCAATTTGCTGCCAGGAATATCATGTTGGAGAATAACTAATGGCATGTCTTTGTGAATGATTGTGATGTCCTAGAGCATTGACTATGCTGGTGACTTCATTCCACAAATACGTCCTCTACTCTGTATCACCTATCTGGCCCATAAAGCAGCTGCCATGCTGGCAAAGAACATCCAATATTATGTCATTTTCTCATACTAAGAAGTTAACATGTCAATGTCTGTAGCTCATCTGTAGCACACAAATGTGCATATCAGTATATAAAATGATGGTAAACATATGCAGGAATAGATTTTAACAGTGTGCCCAATAATTATGAATAACATATGCATTGCAACATACTCCCTGGACATTTGAAAGTTATTACTACATATCACATTAATTTGTATTACTCACAAATAGAGATTAGTGTTATATGTAGTAATCCCCATTGTTCACAAATAAAAATCCACAATGTGTAAAAGACACATACACATATAAAAAGTCGCATATGTCCATATGTACTACACCCACAGACAATGCAGGTTTCAAACACATGTCCATGGGGGGTCCCCTTCAGAAACCCGAAATCCCACTTACCCAAAACCCAAAAGACCGGGACAAAAATCCCTACATCGCAGAAGACAGACTGCCCAGAACACCGACAAAACACAAATGATAAGTAACCACTTGACCAGCATGCTGACCTTTGTCCCTTACCTCCGCAGTACTGCGATCTCAGAGTTGCTATATTTAGTTGGGGGTGTGAGGCAAGGTCCCCCACATGGGTGGGTTTTCTGTACTTCGGTTTTAGTGTGTTTGCGGGTTGGGAGATTGGTTACTTACCATTTGTGTTTTGTCGGTGTTCTGGGCGGTCAGTCTTCTGGGATGTCGGGATTTTCATCTTGGTCTTTTGGGTTTCGGGTTTCTGAAGGGGGTCCATTCATGGGACTATTCACAACACAATGATATCAATGCAACGACTACACTAGCAATACAGGGGAATCTGAAGCTGGTTGGCTTATAACACTTATATATATTCACCTGTAAGAGTCAAAATCACTATATGATGTCAGACAAAATTTGGCCATATAATATAGAAATGATTGACTTGTCTTAGCCTTAACACATACACTATAAATAGAACTTCCATACAATCAAGCAGCAAGCTCATTTTCAGTAATTGAATACACTGAATATCTGCAAAGTGTCTAGTATTTGCTAGTTAAGCTACAGTATTTGTAGAACCCACAAAATCATCAAGCAACTGAGCAAGAGTAAGATAATCGATGTACAGTATGGTATATATGTGGGACTTCATGTATATTGGTGGTATATATGTGGGACTTCATGTGTACTGGAAATGTAAGTGTGAGGCATATACCACAACTGACAGCATGTGTCGAACTTCATCACAAATGTAACGTAGTGCAGAGTAATACAGTTGCCTGCGGGTTTATACGTAATCCATAATGTATCCACAACCTAGAATGAACAGTACAGTTAATTAACTAAGCAGTGTCTACAGATTCAGCCATAATCTGTCTTGAATCTACAACCTAGGCTGAAGCAGCAATAGGGTTCAAAATCTGCAACTCATAAGAAACCAACAGTAAAGCTGACAACAATGGTAAAAGAGAATATGTCAAGACAATTATATACAGATGTAGCAAGTGTAACACACCGATGACTGACACTTATGTGAAACAAACCCAGAGAATTAAATTGAAAATCCACACATAGTAAATCCCAACAGTAAATGCAGGAAAACACAAGAAATCAGGGCAATACACATCTGTAAACTGTACCAATAAACTTGGCAATGTATGTGAAATGTGCAGAATCTGAAACTACAGACTAATACAATACCAAGCTATATTTTTGCATGAATATTTGTCAATAAGTCTTGAAAATGAAATATATGTACATCTGTTCCAAGCAACGTTTATTTATACATAATTCATGAGTTGGAATATCAGAGTGTAGACACACTTAGTAGTGGTTTCTATTAACCTATGTCTCTTAATGTGTTAGTATATCCCTAGTGGTAAATACCATTTGCATTGTACATAATTAACAAGATTTATTAGCACAGAATGTTTCTGAATCACATTTGCATACGTTTGCATGAAGTCTCAGATTTGGTACATTAACCAATAGATAAGGATAAATATTCAGAGTTCAACACAGATGTCAATATTAGCCAATGTGTGTATATGTGTACAAGACATTTATCAATATTAGTCAATGTGTGTATATGTGTACAAGACTTCTATGACATCCACCAATATGCTGATGCCAACATCACTACATCAAATTTAAAACATGAGAGTGTTACAATTCTGGATCATACCTTTGCTACCTGTGAACTGAGTTCTACCTCAGTAATCAATTTTCTAACAGCATTTCATACCCTTTTGTATGACCATCAAGGGAGAAGATGAGGAGACTGAGGCAGGTCTGGATGCCCAGCTAGACTGAAGAAGAGGCCCTGCAGCTACTGGCATCTACATTGGACAAGAGGTGAGGATGCAAATATGACAGAGGAACTTTGCAGTGATTGCCTGGAACTGGATCACCAAGGAGCTTCATGGACAAACAGGGATTTACAGGACAGGCATGCATGTCTGCCACCATTATGATGAAATTCATCGGAGGCAGTGTAAGCAACTTTTAGGCTTGTTTTGCATATGTCTGTAAAGACTCAGTGGATTCATGCAGTAAGTGACATATTCCACACTTTAACAGCTTCTCCTTATAATTTTCATCTATATAAAAATTAATTATTCTATGTTAACAGGGGTAATGTAAAACCTGTAAACTTTAATGAACTGTATACCAACATTCCATCACACAAGGTGCTGTTTTAAAACATTCTCGCTGATTTGTTGCACTTTTTCTCTGCTGTAGCATGGACTAGATTCAGACCTGCTGAATCTGGTTATGTTTGATAAATTGAGCGCTAACCCAGGCTATCATTTGTTGGAGAGGGCCCCCCTGCACCCTTGCAGCAGGGGAGTGCAGTTAGGACTCATCTGATTGACGGTTGCTGGCACAGGGCTCAGTTTTGAGATTTTTGTATTGGTTAAATTGTTTAATTCAGGTTTGCTCACTGCTGCTACATAAGCCCCGCATTTGTGCGGGGTTGCCCTTGTTTTAACACAGCTCCACAGAGTTAGGCAACCAGCCACTGCTCTGCTGTATTCATCTGTTGACACGTAGTGCACCTCTGTGCACCATCAAGCCCTACCATGCAATGGGAGGTAACTATTGGTGGTTATAGACACAAACACTTGTAGATAAACTTTTTCTTAGTAGCTGCCCATGATCCAGCTAAGTCCTTAAATTGAGCTTAGCTGCTCAAAAAGCACCTCAGCTGTGCTTTTGCTCCTTAAGCAGTCCCAAAACCATAAAATTTACAATAGTCTCATACCATTTAGAGAACCCACACTAGTATAGACCCTTTATAAAGCACCCCATTTGTATAGACCCTGTTTAGAGTATCCAGTTATACCACACCCCTCGATTTTCTCTCCTCACTGTGAAAACAGGATTTAACCTAGCATTATGGATGGTCAGTTTTCCTCAAATTCTCCTACCATCCTGATTGACATTGGTATGTAGCAACTGCCTCATGGACACTGACAACCCTCTACTCCTAAATCATCCAAGTACAACTTGTGAGATGCATCTCACTAAGAATCTGGAATCCTTGCTCTCTAGTGCACAGAACGGTAACACTGAACAGGTTGTCAGTTCACATACTGCACCTCCTATGCAAACCATGCACTCAACAAATAATCCATCATATGTGGAGATACTCACCAGAAACTTAACTAAACATCAGAGCCCTTCCAAACACAAACATGCTACACCTAATACAGCACCTGCAGCACTCAATACACATGAAAACACCATTGTCTCACCATAAAAGCCCCTAAGGCAAATCACATTTAAACCAAATTTTTAGTCATAGGCGACTCCATTGTGAGACACACAGATGTCCCACTCACCAGGCTGGACAGGAAGAAGGTCACCATCAGCTGTCTATTGGGTGCCAAGATCCATCAGATCACAGATGCACTCATGTCTTTCATCAACAAGTACCATTGTGGCTCTGTCATAGTTCATGTTGGTGTGAATGACTTGAGATGTACCTCACTGGACTATATGAAAAGAGACATGATTGAGCTCGATGAATAAGTGTCCCAGGCAGGTATGTACCTAGCCTTGAGCAGCATTCTACCCTCACCTAGGATGATACCACAATGTAAACAAAAAATGATTGACTTCAACAATTGGCTTAATTTCTGGTGTCATGTTAAGGAGATCAAGTTCCTGTCAGCCTGAGATGACATGGTTGATAGACTATGCTGCTTTGCCAGAGATGGTCTTCACCTGTCACTTCTAGGCTTTCCGTTACTGGCTAAGGCACTTGCCTCCCTCCATATTCCCTTTTTTAGGCAAGGTCTCAATAACAGAATTTCCGACATGAAAATATCACTCACAAATAAATCAAAGGTTATGCTGCTAAATGCTCATAAACTGCACTCTCTGGAAGCACTCCTCTCTCTAGAGGATGTTGATGTCTGTGCAGTCACAGAAACTTGGTTTTGGGCCACAGAGAGTATCCCAGCCTTGGCAAGGTTAAAATGCCTTCCACACTTTCAGACCACAAAATGAAAGTGTGAGAACCAAAGGAGGAGGAGTATCTATCTTCATCAAAGATAAGTACACCCCTAAACTAATTAGAGAGGAAAACTCCATTGAGTTACTCCAAGTTCAACTAACTGTGGGTAAGACCCCCTCTTCAAGTCATCATTAGCTATAGCCCCCCCCCCTCAATGAACCAGGATCCCACGCTGCTTATTTGGACCTACTTGAGTAAATCAAATTACAACCAAACAGTCTAGTCATGGATGATTTTAACTATCCCTTCATTGACTGGGAAACTTATATGAGTACCAACATGCTCGCAAAAGGTTCCTGGACTTTGTTAACACTAATGCCCTGGAGCAAATAGTATGCAACCCCAAGGGGCTCAAATATTCTTGACCTGGTCCTCACCAACATGGGTGACCTTTGCACCACCACAAGTATAGGACCCTCACTAGTTAAATCAGATCACAAATCAGTCACATTTGAAGCAGCTATAACACCTGAACCCCGCTTAGGTGAAATCAGGCTAAAAAATTAATCCAAAGCTAATTTTACCCTCCTAAGGGATGGAATAAATAATTTCCAAGCTCCTGTTCTCTCAGATGGCATTGACAACTATACAAAGGTATATACAAATGCCCTGTACAAACACATACACAAATGTATTGACACAGCTGTAACTGATAGGATCAAAACAAGATCCTCAAATAAAAATCCTCCCTTGTGGACATCTAGCATTAATAAGTTATACAACAAGGGGAAGAAGATGCTGTCTAAGAATAAGAAAGAGAGGACCTAGCACTAGAACAACTTCCACTGCTTGAACAAACACATAAGACAATCTCTAAAATCCTCTAAGGGCAACTTGAAAAAAATTTAGCAACCATAGCTAAGGATAACCATAAGGCATTCTTCAGCTACATCCATAACCTAAAAGATAGGACCCAGACGTGTGCTGAACTAGCTGTGGATGGCATCACACACACTGACCCTGTGAAAATAGCTAACCTATTAGCCAGCAGGTTTGGCAGAAATTTCATCTCCCTGTCCCTTTCAAACATTCCACAAAGCATTCCCTCTACATCTCCCCCACCTTGCATTTCCAAAGAGCAAGTCATTAATGCTCTCTCCAAGGCCAAAAACACAGCCTCTATGGGACTGGATGGTATCCCAGGTTGTGTTTTAAATGGTCTAAAACATGAGTTAGCAACTTGGTTAGATACTCTGTTCAACCACAACCTGAGTACTGGTTTTGTCTCTGCTGAATGGAAAACAGCAACCATCATCCCCCTTTATAAAGGGGTACAACAACAGACCCTGGGAACTACAGACCCATCAGTTAACCAGCCTTATCTGTATGACCATGGAATGAATCATCATGGACCTTATAAATAAGGATATAGGTGATCTCCAAATCATTAATCCAACACAGTTTGGTTTTGTCAAAGGCAGGTCATGCCTGTTAAACCTGATGAACTTCTTCAAAAACATCACCAGAGCCATAGACATAGGCAAATGTATGCATACAACCTACCTTGACTTAGACAAGGCCTTTGACACAATCTCACATTCAGGCATCATTGATAAACTCTCCCAGTTGAATATCAACCCTTATGTCATCAACTGGGTTGCTAAATGGATCACGGATGGCTCACACTCAGTCAAAGTTTGGGACTTTACCTCAACCAGCAGACCTGTCACCAGTGAGGTTCCACAGGGGTCAGTACTGGGACCCCTATTGTTTGGATTATACTGCTCAGATGTTCAGGCCAAAGCAGAGGGGCTGTGGCTAAGTTTGCTAATGACTGCAAATTGGCTGCAATTATTGAATCCCTAAACAATGTTAATATACTTCAAGATGGACTTAAAAGCCATGGACTCAAACTCAGTGCTAAAATGCATTATATTCCCCTTTGGTAAAACCGCTATTCCTGCAGACTATCATATAAATAATAATACCCTAAGTAACAACTCAGTAGTGAGAGACGTGGTAATGCAAGTTGACTATAGCCTAAACTTTGACCACCGTGTATCTACTGTGGTAAGGAAGGCATTCTAGGTCACACACCTCATTAGCAAAGGCATTACCTCAAGAGTGAAAGAGGTCATAACACTCCTGTACTCGACCATCATCAGGCCAATAATTGAGTACAATGCTTCCTTTGGTATGCACCTTACCAGGCACCTGCAGCAGCTTGAGAGACCTCAGACATTTCTAACAAAAAAAATTCAGGGTCTCCAGCACATTATACATTGACATTGAAGTCACTATCACTAAACTCAGTAGCATGCAGACTACTTAGAGGAGACTTGTGCCTGGCCTACAGAGCAATCTCAGATCCAAACCTAATGGAAATGCTGCACATCTGCAAGTCAAACGGGGCAAAGGTCACCCACTCCAGGGACCATAACCTGGCCTGTGACATAAATAGGACCTGCAGGAGAGACAGATATGACTCTCACAGGTTGACACTCCTCTGGAATAGACTACCAATTCATATCAAACAAAGCCCCTCTATGACCCTGTTTAAACATATCCTGGATAACTGAATGGGAAACCATAAATTCTGCTGGGTATTTCACCTATGACTGTCCTAGATATGGGCAGTCATTGCTAACTAAGATCTCAAGTTTAGGCAAGATCCTTTATATTGGGTTTCTCTAGTATTATATTGGGTATACACACCTAGGCTTATAAAGACCTTTAGGTCAATAGCCCAGTAGTCACCCATGAACCTATTTTACTTTTGCTTTTGTAAAAAAGGAGATGTTGGATGTGTGCCCTCTTTGTTTAAATTATTGCTGCCACTAGTATGTTGCTCATATACTGCGTTTTTCAGTGTAATAAACAGTTTGAAAGTCATATGTGATCAGGAGGATTTAAAAATTTGGTGAAGGGATAAATCAAGCCTAAAAATAAGACATAACTCCAATTATTTGTAAATCATAAGCAAGGTAACTCAGGCTTGAAAATATGTATGTTCTTCCAAAATAAGGGCAGTTGTCATGTTTGATAACAATGTAATAACATGTGACACCATTGTATGCAATTTTTCCTTTGGAGCACAAGCCAGCCCACCCATCAGTAGATAATTGCCAAGCATGCCTGTTGCCTATGAAATCAGACTTCAAAGATGAGGGAGGACACACCACCATGATGACAGTGATGACAAGCCAGGACCACTGGGAGACGTTGCCCCAGAAGATCATTACTGAAGATCTGTAGCAGATCACTGTGGGACTAGATCTAGAATATTGTCACAGACATCTTCTGGATTCAGATGCAAGACCTGATGGGAAACCTTTTCCAGGACATGGTGCTGGCCATGCACAACTCCTGGGAGATCTCTAAGGAAATCATATGTGATGTTCAACCCTACTCAGGGGGTGCCTCCTGAAAGTAAGTATAGTCATTGTGTTCTGCTCATGTAATTTTGCCACCAAGGGTTTGCCCCACCTTGGGGGAGGGGGGATTATTGTATAGGCACATATTTGTACATACTGCTTCTTAAGGCGGTTATGCTTTCTGTTTTGTACATGTCGTCTGTACAGCACATTTCACAGTGTAGCTCAGACGCACCCATGACAGTTGTCTGCTGAAAGATACATTATCCTTTGCAGTCATAACATATGACCCTTCTTTTCATAAACTCCTGTACTGCATTCCTCACTACTGGGAGTGCTACAGACATTCTTGTCTATTTCTACTGACACCTGCAGGAGTTTAATATTAACACTTTTCTGTGCCTCTAGCTATTTGCATTTCTGTGTCAGTATGGTCATGTTTGACCACATCCAGGTACAGTCTCCCTTGATTCCTGCCTGTGTCCACATTGTTGTCATATTTGCAGAGTGCACGCAAATGACAACATGCACTACTGATGGAGTATGGCATGCATGTTCCTTTCCCCACAGTGTTCTGTACTCTCTGTGCACACATTCTCCTTTCATGTAGTGCTGCAATACCAGCATATGCACCTGAGATACAAGCACGATTCTCTTGTGTTTTATTTTTGTACTTCTTGTGCTGACATTGAGTGTCTGTGCGTGGGCTGTTATGCTCATCCCAATGTTGGACCAATGAGTTGTACATTATACACCAGAGAGACGTGTGGCCTGTTTTTGTGTGTGATGGACATACCCCTAGCCTTGTCTACATGTACAGGCACTCAGTCCCATTGACATGTGACATTTTTCAGGTGTATTTCATATTCACACAACTGTGTGTATGTGTCTTCACTGTGCACTTGTGTTTTAATACTATGTGTTCACTGTCATTTGTATCTTTTGTTTTTGAGATTATTCTGAAACACTTTTGAAGCTGTTTACATATATCATCAGAGAATGGTGTAAATTTCCTGTGTGACACATTTACATAGTACCACAGATGTATCCTATCCCTCTATGGCCATTGTCTGCAATGTGTGCTGTACATGTGTGTTAACCCACACTGTGGTGGATAATAAGTTTGTGCATCGGCATTTCCTCATTTTCAGTCAAACACAAGTGCATGATATAGTTGCATCTGTTTTGCCAGTGACCATATGATGTAATAGGTTAGCATGACAGTGCATATGGATTATGCATTACTGATCATTCTCTTTTATGAAAATACCTATGCTTCAGCACGGTTTGTATTGTACATCACTGTGCTGTATGTTCAGTTTGCACACACATATGTCTTAAATGCTGCTACATGTGAATGTTACACAGATATACCATTTTCTGTAGCATGCAGGATAGACCATTAAGTTGATTGTCCACATCTCTTTAACATTATGCTGTTTTATAGATGCATGCAAGTGTGATACTTTGCTGCAGACATCATTGTAATGGTTATTTTCTGTAAGCATGTTTCACAGTGGTTGCTATGTATTATATGTGGGGTCTTTAAGTAACCTCTGTCATTCCCACATAGACACATTTTGCCCCTATGATACACATCATGTGTGGTATATGTCTATGATAACATGATTTTTGACTGTACATTTCTGTGACAGATGCATTAGTGATCTGTGACAGCACTGTGCTATTGGGACATTATGTTCATCATGCAAGCATAATGATGAGACGTGCAAACCTCCTGCATGTGTTTTCTGAAATGAGGTCTCATGCATTCATTTTGTCTTACTGTAGGGAGGCCTGATTTTGTGGTATACATGAGTAATCTTACTCGTGATATTGTGCCACAATGCTGTGGCTACTGTGTGTCTGCATCACCATGAACTTAATGTGCAAGGGGATAACATTGTGCATGCCATTGTAGAATATGTGAGCGAAGCATATAAGGTATGGGCATATTGTTCATACTGCATGTATGACAGTTATTCACTCATGGCAAACTTAATCTCTGTCATTACTGCAGGAAGATTTTGATATTTCTTGCGCCTTGACTGTGAATCATCTCCTAATCTGCAGTACAGTTTCGCTGATTACTTGACAGCAACACAATGACATAGCCATTTGTCATGTGGAGTATAGGACTGCTGCTTGGTGGATAGTTGCTTGCCGCATTAATGCATGGTTGGAGGTTCTATCCTGACATATGTCTCTGTGATGCTGCATTTGTTTGTGTGGACATCAGTAACCTGAAAATTACAGATTTGTGGTTATGTCTAGAACTGACACTCAAGGACATAGTTATAGAAATATATGAGTCTCTATGCTACATAGCCCTTTTTGTGCAGGGATTGCTTCCTGTCATATGCATAAAGTCATTCCTGATCCTATCTGTAAAGGTACCACAAAGATGACAACATCACAGCAATGCTGTTGTGTGCACTAGTACAGTGATGGATTACTTGGGCCACATCTCTACCCTGCTTATTAGCTTTCCTTGACCCCTCCTTTGCAGTCTGTAGGTGTATTGCCTGTGTCCCACATCCTACCCTATTTGTATGGTACCTACTCTTTTATTTGTTCGGTGGTGTTCTTTTTGTTATATGTTTCTTATTAACCCTTTTCTTCTCTTCCATTACCCAATATTTTACTGATCATTATTTTCTTCAGAATAAATAAATAAATAACTAAATAAAATAATTAATTAAAAAAGGGGGCTATTCCCATCCCTCCAAACAAATTCCCATGCCCCTCCCTTTCCCCTTCTTCCATCATGTGTATCTCCCTTCTTTATCATCACCAACCTTGTACTGTCCTATCTTCCCCAGTCCTTGGGGTGTGTGTGTTCACAGGTCAATACTAGGCTAATTAGCCTGATGGGCAATTTTAACCCTAGCCAATAACCTGGGGTCAGAATCAAGCCCCGTGCCTTGCATCTATGAGGTAAAGACCTTAACCATTATGAGAAACCCACCTTCTAATTTGTGTTCCTCCCACCAATCCCATGACATAATACATTTTTAGGTAAACATTTTTTATGATGATAATGCTAGTGATGTGATTATGTAAGTTCTGTTGTTTAAAAAAATAATTTTTAATTTTTATTTTTCATATTACAAAGGAATATGCAAAAAACAAGAGATCTACAAGACATACAAAAATTTCTGATGTTAGTTAATTATGCTCTATAAATTTAAATCAGCAATGCAATGGCATATAAGCAACACTGGCAGCAAAAAAACAAAAAAAAAAAAACAAAAAAAAAACAAAAAAAACTTGCCATGAGAAAGTACACAGCTACTAGAAGCTTTGATAAGGAACACAATGGATGCTTGAAAGTATAAACCTTAGTCAGCATTACTTGTACCTAAGCCAGAAATGTACCTTGAATCTAGGCAAAATGTAACACATATATTAGAACTGCACAATTGAAGAATTGAAAGTTTGTGGTGGGCTAAAATAAGCCCCAAGGCCAGGTTGTTTTTCTCAAATGTTTTGTAAATCAGCAGTTATTCTCAACTAGTCAGCAATTAGTCTAGTAACATTTTCTGTAGAACAATACAGAAAGCTGTGTCTAACTATGTCAGCAATAGAAGTAACATTTCTGTGTAACATGGAAAGAACTGTATAAAAATGCCATACTAATTATTAATGTCCAGACAAACCATTCTGCCAGCATGCTTTGTCTCCTTGCTGCAAGTTAATAAAGGGTGCCTTACTTGAACCTTACGTGAATTGGTCTTTGAAGTTTTTTCCTTTGACATTCGTATTTACATTTATATTTTTTATTACATTTTATTTACAAATGTAAGTGAACTGTATGTTATGTACTGAGCTTCAAAAATGTAACTACAGTGTACCCTACTGGAAAAGAACGGAAATGTATATAAACTATATACCTGTGCAAATATATGTTTTAATAGTAGAAGTTGGAACATACAGAGTTAACTTGCAAAACTTCAAGAAAATAACTTGAAAAGTAAAGTGTTTTACGATTGTGTTATCTTGGTTTCAGTGCAGTAAGCAGACACAATGTCTAGAGGTTTTCCTATTGTCTTAAAACAGAAATAATTACTAGGTGTCAAATGTAAAAGTGTTTTTATTGCTCTATGACCTCCTAGCAGCTGCAATCTTCTGAGAGATATGTATTTTGACACAGAGGTGTTAAATTCTTAGTATATGTTTAGCCTGCGAAATGAAGTCAGGTGACAAAGAGTGATGTGATCCAAGCTAACCCAGCAGTAATGATTATTAATCTAAGAACTCTATTATAGAAAGATTGGGCATTTTGTATCTTGTCTTGGACCTAGAAACATCCATCATCTGCATTTGCCTTGCTCTGTAAGTAAGTTATTTATGTCGTAGTATCTTTTAGATATAGATAGCAATAGAGTAAAGATTAGTTTAGATGTTTTCTGCATTTATCAGAGACTGTCCTGCAATGTTGTTTTAAAAATATCTCCTGTGATTTTGAACTCTGTAGTTACTGTGTTGATTATTGTCTTGTTCTTTTATTATTTATCATTAAATATATTTAAACCTATCTTTGTGGTTGATATTTGTGAGACATATTTAAGATCTTAGGGTACTTGCAAATGTATTTGATGACACTGTATAGGCCACTCCAGTAGCCTTGCTCTTGGTCACACTTACCATTTGGATAATAGTAACATTACTCAGTAGGATTGGGCATCCTTTGTAAGGGCCTTAGAGTAGCTGATAAGTAGTGGTTGGTGGCAGTGATAACTACCTTATAGTCTGGACAGAACGGGGCATAGCTAGTAAACCTCTGCCAGCCTTCCCCAGGAATGTCTAGGTGTGTGTGTGTGTTTGTGTGTGTGTGTGTGTGTGTGTGTGTGTGTGTGTGTGTGTGTGTGTGTGTGTGTGTGTGTGTGTGTGTGTCTGAGTGAGTGCGTGTGTGTGTGTGTGTGTGTGTGTGTGTGTGTGTGTGTGTGTGTGTGTGTTGTGTGTGTGTGTGTGAGCTACTTTGTTAGGGATACAAAGCACTGGTTGGACAGCGAGGGTGCTGAAGGTTTTGGCTTGACCACTCAGCTGAAATCTTAACCCTATAGCTGTACCAGTGGGGAGTCTTATTGGGGATCAGGAGAAAGAGGCATAGACCAGCCCCAGACTGACTGATCTCTGTGTGCTGTTAAGGGAAATTGTACTTTACTGTGTGTGTACTTGTCATCTTCCCAATGTGTATGTCCCTCACTGGTGCTAGTGGTGAGGATTCAGGTTCCTTGATTACTGGGCCAGTACAGGGGCTTCACAATGCACCTTAAAATGTCCTGTGAATTCAGGCACAATCCACAGTATTACAAAGCATGACAGAGGTTTTTATGGTTTAACTATGTTTTCTGGCAAGCAGTGTTTGCTGTATGTGCTTTTCCTACCTGATAATTACTATTGTTCTGAACCTGGAGAATGTCTTCCTGTCAATAAGCAGTTGTAGTGTACTGACGAACTACATGTGTACTGGACCTCATTAGCATAACAGTACAAAGGTACCTAACCAAGAGGATTACTGGCCTCAAACAGTTACCCTATGCAGCAAGATTGAAAAAGCTAAGACTGTTCTCTGTTGCATACCGCTTTCTCAGAGGCGATCTCTGTCTAACGTACAGAGCCATGTCCAACCCAGAATTGTTGAACATGCTCCATCTTAGCAAAACCAACTCTACTCGAGCTACATGCTCTAGGGATATAAACCTCAACACAACAATGAATAGAACATGCTGGAGGGATAGATTCCCTTCGCAGAGACTTCCCTTACTATGGAACAGTGTCCCGATCTACATAAGACAGAGCCTCTCACTATCACTCTTCAAGAGGAACCTTGATGAGTGGATGGGTAACAGAAAGTTCACACCGGGGATCACACCAACAGCACTACTAGATAGGGGCCAAGGGTACTAGCTGCTAGTACAAGGGTCTAGGGAACTACTAAAGGGG
>NC_056725.1:828270047-828332547 GCF_019279795.1 Protopterus annectens
CTACATATGTTTACAAATCTCTGACTACTGGGTCAACTCTTAGGGGTGCCTTATCGATAGAGTATTTAGCCTGGGTGGCTATTTTCCCAAAAGGAACTATAATGCATTTATTGACATTGAGTTTTAATCCATGACTTTGGCACCAGTCATTTGTCTGTGTTAGACCCTCTTGTAAGATGTTTGTCCCATGGAAAGAATCTATGATAGCTCCCAGTTTGCAGTCATCTGCACATGTGGTAGGCCAAAGGCCCTTTATCTCCAAGAAGTGGATGTCAAATAGATGTCCCAGCACCGAGCCCCGACATACATTATTGGTTCTAGGTTAGTAAGGTTAGTACTGCCCTAACTGAGCCATTTTAAGCCTTTAAGCTATTAATTATCCCTTGTGAGATTCAAACCCTGCACCTTGTGTTTGTAAGGCAAACACCTTAACCATTAGGCCACCCTCCCAACTGGTCTCTTAGTGGAGGTGGTCTCACCAATCCTAACTTGCTGGGTCCTGTCTGTAAGCCATCTGCCAAGGCGGTGAGTTATGTAGGGGTTTGTGCCCAGTTTAGTGAATTAGTCAACTATAATCGGGTGGGGTATTGTATCGAACACCTTAGCCAGGTCCAGGTGGGGAACATACACTGTTTCCCCCTCATTCATTGCCTTAGTGACCTTCTCAAAGATGTCCACCAGGTTTAGTAGGCATGATCTGTCCTTGACAAAGCCAAATCTGGTTGGGTCCAGTGTTTGAAGGTTGCCTATGTCTTTGTTGATAATTTTTTGTTTTCTCACTTAGTCTTGTTTTTCATTTTTTTCCTGCATCTATTTAAACTGGTTAAGATTATATTATTATAATTGGGGAGGAAAGGAATAAATTAAGTTGGCAGTCTGGGGACCACTATGACCTGAGAGGCCATTGGGTTCAAGATGAGCCAGAGTGTATTTCAGAGTTTTTTCCTCCAACCCTTTCATTCAGTGACGGCCTGCACAAAATTCATAACTCAGGAAAGAAATCTGAGCTTACACTTTTTTTCAGGGAAGGAGTAAGTTGTGTCCATGTTTCAGTTACCAATAAACTGAAAAGACAAATGGTTGCAAGGACACATACATGAAATCTGGGAATGGTGCATGCCTTCCAACCCCCCAAATGAAAAGATAGTCATCTTCAGTGTAACTCATTCATGTTAGATTGGCATGAAAGTAAAAGAACAGATGGCCACTGCCATATATTTCCAATTGCTGCTGTCCCATATCTGTACAACATGCCTCTTCACAGTACTTCAAAAAGACAGTCACCTTCTGAGTACCCCTCTGATATCAAACTCAGACAAAAGTGAAAGAACAACTAGAATACGATGCCATATTTCAAGTTGTTACTGTTAGATTTATATATATATATATATATATATATATATATATATATATATATATATATATGTGTGTGTGTGTGTGTGTGTGTGTGTGTGTGTGTATGTATTGCATGGCTTTACATTCCTATTCAAAAATGTAAATATAGTTTCATGTAAACACATTTGAAGTTTGAGTTTGTAGAAAGTGAAAAAATAATGATCACAGTAATGTATTAAATCTTATTTTTTCCTGACAATATACTGCCCAAAGACCAACAATAGTGGCCTTCTATGCATACCTTGGAGTTTTGACTGTAAGGATAGTTAAAGCAATAATTGTCACACTATCCTCTGCCCCCACAAAAACTATAGCAACCTTCCCTGTATACCTGGCTCAAGTATTTATCCTCTTGAGCTACCCAATAGGTTGTTGTGTGTTGTAAACCTCTGAACAGGGACAATTTTACACTAGATGGGGCCCAGGGCAAAGGCCCCTACTAAGCCTGTGCCAAAATCCAGCTATACAACACAGAGTGTGAGGCCAGTAGGCTTCAGAAGCTTCAAAGGTGTAGATGTTCTGTGATGCATTTTACCCCTTATGTATGAAAGATAGATAATAACATGTTTTTCTGTTTGTGCTGCCCATAAGATTTCTGTATGTGCCTGCCAAAATTGTGTATATTCACAGACAATAAATGGTGATTTTTTTTGTCATACAAGCACACATACTGACACTGTGCTTAATATTCCAGCTCTGTCACAAGATGCTCTGACTTCTCACACATGTACACACTTAATGATACTACTGTGACAAGCTTCGTCTTGCACAAGATGCATGGACACACATGTACTGCACATTTAGGTACAGGTAAATTGGAGGAACAACAATTTTCCTGCAGCATGTCTTTGAAGTATTGCAGAAAACCACAGCATCTGGATAAAATCCACACAGATGCAAACAGGATATGCAGACACCACACAGAATGAGTCACAGCCAATAACTGAACCAGGGAGTACTTGCTATACCAATGTGCCAATGATCACTTGCTTTAACACACATCCTGTCCAAACCTGGTAATGTTTAATTGCGATGGAAAATAAAAGAAAATATGACAAATTTGTTACTTTTATGCATTCTGCAACACTCCTACCCCAACAAACACACATGCAAGCATAAGCCATAGCAATGAATGTTTCATGACACTACTCCAGTCATGCTAGATCAAAGGCTGTTTAGAAATAATCATTCAAGAGCAGGTGTTTGTACTTCTATCCACAAATAGCCTCCATTCACATCAATTACTGTCACTTTACTGTGTACACTGAAGATGTTTGACTGTGATATAAAATAGCCACAATAAAATATTTCATCTAGCTTCACACAAATGCATGCAAGTCCTGTAAAAACAAATTGACTGTTTAACTTGATCATGACAGCAGGTTCAGTCATTTTTATCCACAGGCAACCACTGTACTTAGTATTTACAACCACATTGTTGACTGTGTATTCATGAAAGGACACAATTTGGCAAAAAAAATAATCATAATGGTCACAGTAATGCATTTGAAGTTTATTTTATGCAAACACATAGTGGCTACAGTAAAGTACTCCACACAGTATTGATTAAGTATCCCTAGCTAAATGGCACCCTATGTGGTTGCCTAGCTTGTGTATGTGTAAGACCAGCTTTGGGAAACAACACAATAGCATTCCTATGATATCATATAAGCAGCATGTAAAGGTATATACCACAAGAACCTCTATAAAATGAAAATGAACATGGTGACATTACTAGACACATATAATTCCTAGAACCCAGTAATAATATTCACACCCAAATGCAAACTAGTCCTGCAAAGTCATATTGACTGATCAAACTGAGCAAATAAAATGGTCAGTTACTTTCATCGTCAGAAACATCCCTCCCTCCACCCAGTAGTTATAGCCACTTTGCTAGCCACATACAACTCAGAGGTTTGAGAATGACAAAAACAAAGATCATGGTATCATTTCATACATACTTCACACAAAAAGTAGCCTAAGTGTCCGTGTCTGCTTAACACAAATTACATTAGTCCTGCAAACCAGAATAATGACCAAACAGCACTGTTTGTCATTCTTGTTCAAAAACAGCCCTTGCACTCCACAATTAAGTTACTTTGCTGTCTGCATGCATCTCTGATGTCCAACTGTAATACAATTAAAAGAAAATAAATGAAATAAGGATAACAATAATGCATGCCAACTCTTATACAAATGCACAGTTGCCTGGGAGCACAGACATACCATTCACTTTCGAGTTTCGTTTTGCAGGCTTTCTGCTGTAACCTACTCATTATTTAAAAAAATAAAAATCAGTTAGATCATGGGTGAAACTGAGCACAAAGTCGACAAAGTGAGTGTTCAGGTTCTCAGAACCTCACTCTTAGCACATCACAAGTGTAGCTTCACTGTGAAGAGGTGCCATAGGTAATTTGTTTATTGTTCCACTGTAAGGAAATACAATATTTCTTTATTTCAGAATAAATGTTGGTTAAGCACACCTAGCCAAATGGCACCCTAAGTGGCTGCCTAGCTCACCAACATGTGTGGCCTGCCATGGGAAGTATTTAAATCAGCAGTCTCCCTAAGATGTCACACAAACAGTATGCAATTAACATTATTATTATTAGGATTATTATGTGTTGCTGCTGTTGTTGTCATTTCTTATTACCTTTTTCAATTTGTTGCTGCCTATTTCAAAAATTCTGTCACTTTTACCTATGTAGCTTTTCTCCTTGTTCCTCTACTAAAAATGAGCTTTTGCTCATTGTAGACTATCCCCAAAAGTGTACTGAACAAATAAGTAAACCTGAAGAACCACTATAAAAATGAAAATTAATGTGGTGAAAAAATGGGGCATATATAATTTTTATCGATAATAACAATATTCACACCCACATTATGACAGATGAGTATTGCTGAAGACTTCCTTGAAATCTAACATGTATAGAAAGGAAAAGAAATTCCACATAAAATAACTGAATTTTGCAATGACTGTTTCTGGAATATTTATTGTTATGATAAATATTTTTACTTATACTATATTTTTCGAGGAGGATCACTGTAACAGTAAATTATAACATTTGGGTAGAATCCCATGCAGTACAAGGAGTCAGTAGTGAAGCAATGCATAAAGACTACTGTAAACTTGCATGTAATTCCAGGCGCTGCTTGTTTTTAATGTATGCTTTTGTAACTATAAATATAAGTTAGACTGACAGACAGGATAACTGGATAGTAATGGTCATTCTTCACTTTATACACAACAAGTGCTGATACACATCAAGAAAAGAGAAAAGTGAAAAGAAACAATTCATGCTGATGTGATCAAGGACTGCTTTCCTAACTTGTTTATTATTTAAAGTCTGAATGGAAAGGACTGAAAAGTTCTAGCAAGTTGGCAACAAATTGCCTGATTATGAGATGATGAGACCAGAGTCCATGGTCGGGCCACTTTTGTGCAACAACATTACAATAGTTAATGTTTTTCAGGTTTCAGGAATGTAACCAGAGGAGAGGCTTGGATAATCAAGCAACCTGGTATTTATTAGCAGGACCACGTATGAGGTATTCATACATTCTGACAGTGATGAGAGCACATAAAGGGGTGGTTAGGATTCTAGAATCTGTGGAATAGCTCTAGTTGTGGATGGATTGACATGTGCACTAAATTTGTTAGCCAGGATATTAACCATTTCCTTTGGGTTATAGGGTGCAGTATTATTGGGAAATAGTTATGAACATTTGGTGCATTGGTTCCTAACTTTCTGACATAGTCAAAGAAAGATTTATAATATTTTTTGTATTTTAGTTGCTATTTTAAGTGGATACTCTGCTTTGAGCTTTCCAGTCCCTTAAAGTCCTTTGGTAATTTGCTTAAGTATGTTCTTAAGGTAGGTGGAATGAAATCTCTTACAGACATTAAGCAATTTATTTCTATTATTTAATTATTTATTTTCCTTTGGTGACTGGGAAAGTCTGACTAGGCGACCAGCCGATGTTTCAAGCTTCACATATAAAACTTACGCTATATTTAATCAATTACAATAATACAACTGACAATAGGTTGTAAACTTGCTAAGACAGCACATGTAGTCATTAGTACAGTTAAAGATGTTCTAGACTTAAAATATTTTTTTATATAATTATGAAATCAAAACAGTAAAGATAGTAACATTTGCTATTATCAAGTTTGAGGATATAGTCATTTCCACTTTGACTTACTAGTGAGAGGATATATAGTAAACTGAAAAGAAAGCTACACAGAGTTTAGGAGAGAAATATAGATAGACTGTCATTATACCAAAGTGATTTTTTTTTGTTAGTAGATAGTAAAAATGAGGAGAAAAATGAGGGAGGGAGGAGATGGATTTTCACTTCCTTTTAGGTGAAAGTATAGATATAAGCTTCTTAGTAGCTAGAGTAAAATTACTGAAGAAATTAATGGTCTTAATAGTTACTCTGGTGTTGTACACGACCATGGCCAGTAGTTGATCAGGTGTTGTTCCAGGTTAGTTCTGAATTGTTTCTGCTTGTCTAATTGGCTAGATTTTCTAGCCATGGGGTATCAGGCAATGGAGATTGATACCTGTGTACCCAGAGTTAGAACTGAAAGGGCTGCTGCAACGACACTGTATTTCTCCAAAACTATATTGAGGGGTGAACACACAAACCTTCAATATAACAACAATAAGAGAGAACTCAGGTTCCCTTTGACATACTCCATTGATGTTAATCTTGTATGTAACATCATTAAAAATAATTGGGAATGCTAAACACTAACACTGACCTAAGAGACAAGCTTGGAGATAAACCTATCATTTCCTTGCACAATAAAAATTTATTGAAAAGGCAATTATGTTATAAAACTAATGACAAAAAGAATGACTTATTATTTTCTCAATGTAAGGGCAACTTCCATTTTTGGAGCTGCAGGGCTTATAAATACTTATATTCTAATTGTTATTTCGAGCATCCAAGTTTACTTCACTTTATTGATTTTTGTAATTTTATGATGATTGCATAAAGAAAAATTTGACCTATTACATGTTTTTTGAAAACTGTTATGCATTTTATACTGGGAAAACCAATACGTATTTTAAGGACAGAATATTTGAAGACGTGAATGATATTAAAAACATCAACCTTAATAATGCTTTGGCACAACATGTAAAAGATTTTGGTGCAGATCATAAGTTCAAGTTTTTTTCCTGGAATTGGTGCATGCCGATGTTAAGGGAGGTGATATTAAGAATAGAAATGAGCTGAAAGAACAAGACTGGATATTGGAATTAAGAGCAGACAGGTTCCCAGGTATAAATGGGTGTGTCTCTTTAAAATCCATGCTGAAAGCACTGTCACACCCCCATTGAAACGCAATGAGAGTAAGTTACTTTTTTAGAAATCCAAGTGTATATTTACAAAATATTTCTTTCTTTTACGTATTGCTACATTCACTTTGTGATAAAGTTGGATATACTAAATATTATTTGAATTATGAAATGTCTTTTATATATATATACTTGGAACATAATGAAGCTATGACTGCAAATTTGATTGTTTTTTCATGATGCGTGTTTTTCCGGTAAAAAATAGATTCACTAGTTTTGTAGATGTATGTTATTATTTTTTGTCACTTATTTTCTATTGTTTTGAGCGTTGTTTTAGACATTTAACACAGCAGGTAAGATGTTTTATATGCTCCTGATTGGTTAATCCTTTTTTAAATAGCTTGATTGTTTCCATTTTGATTAATGGTCTGATGAAGAGGTTGAATAACCATGAAAGCACTCACCAACTACTTGCAGTCATGTATTTTATTATTTTATTGTTATTAAAGTGTGCTTCAAAGTCATGGTGGTTACTGTACTTTGTTTTTAACTTTGGCTGATTTTGTTAGTTGCAGCGACCTTTGCTCTAACAGGTAGCTTTTGTTTTATTTTGATTTCAGCACATTCTTGCCTTTTTAATGCAACAAGAATGAAAAGTCTTGGACTACATTTATTCTCTCCCCATTTATTGGCAGCCCCCTGTTTGTCTGGTAGTAATTTAACAACCACTTCCCCCATTGCTCTATTCTCATGGAATTTCATAATGAAATGCCACAGCTTCCTGTTTATGGGGTTATCTGCTCTTCTTTCTGTCTGTGTTCTATGAGTAATAAAGCTTATGCCTTCTGGCTTTCATGGCAAATCTCTCTGCAGTCTTTTGACAAAAGCAATGGGAACACATATTTTGTGTGTTTCTGTGAGCCCCAGCAAACAAGCATTTTCACATTTGGCCTTATTTTCTGTTTCATTCAGATGTTTTCAATATACTCCAACCCTGGGATTCAATACACTAAGTGTACACTAAGTGCATGCTGTTCTGAATGAACAGACAACACAGACATAACTCACACCTTCTTCCTAATTTTAGTTTTCCTACTGATATTCTTGCAGCTGTAAATCTTGACAGGGATTCATAAAGGTTACCAGAAAGTGTAGACTATATGTACACTTAGTGTAATTTTTCTGAGTGAGTAGAAAGCATAAAACATGTGATGAGAATTTTATTGAATACATATCATGTACACTTAGTTTAGGCTTTATTGAATCTGGCCCCACATTTCTTGATAAATCTTGATTGCTTTTTGCAGGTGCTGTAATGGCTTCCACCTGCTTTAAAACTGTTGTGTTTCACTTTTGAATGCCCACACATCTGCTCTAGCCTGATGTAAATGTTCTCTATGTATAATAAATTCCACTGTAAAACTGGGCACATACCTAACACGTCCATTTTAGCTTCAATGTTCTCATACGCATTCTTTGACTGGTCTCCTCCACAATACAGTCTGTGCAATCATGTTTTAACAAGGCAAAGCAGAAAATAAATAAAAAGAAGTTCTTTTAGAAAAGATTTGCTCCTTCATACACTTTAGTTCACCGTACTTTATTCCTCATCATAAATGCATTTTTAAAGATATCACTTGTAAATATGTGCTCAGCTCGCACTAATTATTATGACCTAAAATTGCTGCAAGCAATCCATCCAAATGTTGCAAATAACTTCTCCAGCCTTTCTGGTACCATAATCCACCACTCATGGTGAGAAATGTACATCTTAAATACCATTTACTTCCAACAAAGTAATGTGGAATCTGGGCACTTGAAAGTTAAGCAGCCATCTTCTTGAGTTCCACAGTGCTACCCCTCTATGATCTTTAAGCTAATGAGTTTCCTGGATTGAATACTCAAATAACTAGTATCCTTTCCTTAAAACTGATTAATTATATATTGATCATTAAGTATGTATAATATGGTCGTTTTGTGTGTGTGTGTGTGTGTGTGTGTGTGTGTGTGTGTGTGTGTGTGTGTTTTTGCATCCCAGCCTTGAACAGCTTTATAATCACAGAATCACAAAAAATACAAGTTAACTTGATCCTGTAGCCATTTGAACCTTGGCACCACCCTCCCCCCTTAGACCTTACCTCCTTTTTCAAGCATCAGTAGGGCTGTCATATCAGATGCAGCTTTGTGGATACCCACCCAGTTGTCTAACTCCTTTTTGAAGGAAGATAGCATAGCATATTGCTTAATTTTGAGTGGAAGCTTGTTCCAGAGAAGGGATAAACATTGCATGGCAACTCAGTCTTTCCACTCTGTTTATTTGCTGAAGCAGGTTAAGATCCTTGGCTCTAGTGTTAGTATGGAACTTTTTGATTTTTTGGGAAATAAGAGGTCTTGGACTGCTGAATTACTAATGGCCCAAGGCACAGATTACCCTCTTATAGGACACCAAATAAAGTGACAATGCTTCCAGCCTGTCCTGGAAGCTCTTGTCTTTTAAGCCTGTGATCTTTTTAGTTAGGAGCCTAAGGGGTCTTTCCAATTGTTTGATATGCCTAGTAAGATACAGGATATCCCAAAAGGAGCATTTTATTCAGTAATACTTATTAGCAATGTGGAATATAGAGGGTTAAGAACTTCCTTGCATCTACATGAAATACTTTTTTGCAATCAGCTGCACCAGGTTAAAAGATTTCCTAACCCCTTATGTAATATTATGAACAGAGAGAATTATTTATCCATGTTCTAAAGTCTCTCAGCACATTTTCATTTTTAAATGGGTTATTGTCTATACTATAAGGAGGATGAAGGTATTTTCTTAAATGCAATGATATTTTCACTTTTTAGCATTAAGCTTTAAACTTTTTTTGAGCGCCGGTTATTGACATGTGTAAGTTCCAGCTGGTGCTATTGCATATCAGAGAATTGAGGACAACACGAACTTTGCAATTGTCCACAGGCTTGGTTAGCCAGAGATCCCAATTTGGAATTTGGAGATCTGTGAAGTAGCTGCCAAATAGTAAGGGTCCCAGTACAAAACCCTGAGGAATGCCACTGGTCACCTTCAAGTTTGCCAAGGGTGGACCTGTTTCCTTCACTGCATGGGTCCTACTGCTCAACCAATTTAGTATCCATGAAGCTATGCAGGGGTCAATTTGGAACTAATTCAGCTTGTTTATTATGATAGCATGTGTTATGGTATCAAAAGCCCTAGCCATGTCAAGTTATGCTATACGCTCACTGTCCATAGTTTGTGTTACCTCTCAAAGAAGGTAACCAGCACCACCAGGCAGAATCTACAATTAACAAAGCCTAACTGCTGGGGATCAAGCCTTATAAGAATTTTGATATTGGTATTAATTAGGTCAGTTATGATGCATTCCATGGTTTTGCAGAAGAAACTAGTCAGGCCAATTGGTTTGTAGCTTTCAGGGTCAGTGGTGGGTTCTACTTTTTTGAAGTGACATCACAACAGCTGTGGTGTGCCATACGTCAGGGAAAAAAACAGTGGCTAAGCTCATGCTGAATAACAATAGGAGTAGGTCCACTAGGATATGTTTTGTACGGTTTATCAGGCAACTTGGTATATTATCACACCCCATGGATGATGTATTTTTTGTTTTGTAGAGTACCTTTAGCAAGTGATCATTAATTATGATAGGTGGTTTAAGATTCTGTGGGATATGTAGGCTTTGTATGGTTGTTTTGGGGTGAAATTTGCACTGAATTTGTTTACTTGTATATTGGCCATCTCTACTCGATCTGAGAAAACAGTGCCATTTTGGATGAGTTCTGAGCAACGTTTGGTCCTTTTCTTTAGTTTCCTAATGAAATTAAAGAAGGATTTGTAATTATCTTTAGCTGTTAGTCTTAGTCTAAGTTATTTGGATGCCTTCCTATTCCTGGTGGTGTTTTTAGTTCCTTCAATAGCTTTTTAGTGTTTACATTGATCTGAGTATTTTTTATTTTCTTGCAATATAGTTTTAGAAGCTTTTTTCACTTTTGCATTTTTTATTTACACATGTGGACCACTGTGCTGGTTTCCTTTTAAGTTTCCCATTTTGTTTGGATTTGGTAGGGATTGCCAGGTCAGTGCATTTATCTAGGTATACACAGAGGTTGTTTGCTTAACTATGCACTGTGTCAGTATCTTTGGGAGTAGAGTTAAACTTGAATTTTGAGACTCTATCATAGAATTCTGGAAGGATTGTACGTCTGAAGTCTCTGAACCTTGTGATGTTTGCATATAGTTTTTGGGAGATTTTGAAGGAAAATCTTACCAGTGTGTGACTGGACTGAACTAGAAAAAGGAAAACTGTGGCGATAAATGATATCAATACCATATTGGTAAGCACCAACCCAAGAATTTTATGACCTCTGGTCCAAGAAGTTTTAGTTTGTGAAATCAAGAAATGCTTAGTTGTAGTGTACAGTTGAGGTAAAGGTATCCCAGTCTATTATTTAGCAGTTAAAGTCTCCTAGGATAATGGAATTCCTCTTGATTTGAAGTTCATCCAGAGTATTTAGAAATCTAATATGTTTTTCTGGGGCCATAGAAGGGGTCCTATAACATGCTATGATCTTATAGTTGGTCCTGTTTAATACGATTTGGATCTCAGACAGCTTACTTTCTGGAACTCTAGGGATCTGTCTAAAAGTGATGTGGTACCTAATAAAATGGATACTCCACTGCAGTTACCACTGACCAAAAGGAGTGGCAGGAACAAAACCTTGAAATGGGGGCGAGAAGGGGAGTGCTTTCTGTACTTTTAAAACATATTTCTGTAACTGATTATGTGCAAGTGCTTTGAGTTTTGTTTTCTTTTTGTTGGCTAGAAATCTGGGGTACCACACTGCCACAGTGGTTAGCATTGCTGCTTCATAGACCTTGGTCCTCTAGTTTGGTTCCTGGATGGGGTACTTCATTTGTGGAGTCAACAATGCCTTTGTTTCTGCATAGGTTTACTTCACCCAGTTAGCTGTTTCTCCCATATTCCAAAGACATATTGTCAATGAATTGGCAGTCCTCAATAATGCCCATATTTCCGTGTGCCATGTTTATATCAGTATGTGGGTACATCATGTCATAAGCTGGGGTCCTGACTATATTTAGTGTTTATTTGCCTTTTCTGGTGCAACCCTCAAGTGGATAAAACAGGTAAACAGACAAGTAATGAATTGTTGGTTTAGATTTTAGTCTTTTGGTGATGTACTTTTGTTTAGAATTTGATTATTTAACAGCAAGACTAACATGCAGTGCCTATAGCATTGACTTTTAATACCAACCAAGCACTTTCTTCTCCTAAGAAATGTGAAAAGCATTACCAATTCATTGAATGACAATACTATGAAAAGCAGTCACAATATCAACATGCATTTTCCCTTGATGTTTAAAAAAGTAAATCTTTCCTGGTTTTGATTCACAGTTTTTTTATGGATGGTGACAAAGCTCAGAAATTAATAGGTGTACTGCCCTTTTAAATGACAAAAAGGCTCTTTATAGAGGGTTGTAATATTTTGAGAAATAATATTTTTTTCTGCTTATTTAGAGTAAGCTTGTTCAGAAGCTAGAAGAAACCCCACCTGCTTTCACATATACATGTCTTTGGAAAATAAAAAATCTGATTGTGTCAAAAAATGGATCAACCTGAAATATTAACTATCAATGCCTCAGTTCCTATAGGTATGAAGTAGTATATAGAGTTCCACAGTGTGCTCAAAATAGAAATTTCTTTGAATTTTTTATCATGAATGTAAAAGCTAAAAAATTAATTTTTCTTTACCTAGAAGTAATTCTGCTGTGTTAGAGCATACCTTTTCCTTTTTACCCCTGCATCAGTATGACTGAACAAAAGTTAGCTGTGTGTCAGAGAAAGAAAAAATCTTACAGCCAAAGATATGAGCTTGTCTGTTACTGTGATTGGCCTCAGAGTCACACCACAGAATGCCCAGAGTTAAATATTCCTTCATATCACAAGAGAGGAAGCCATCAAGGTCCTAAAATAATTACACTGAAAAAGGAGGAGAAAAATAGTTTGGCAGCACTGAAAGGTAAGTTACAAGCATACTGCAATCCAAAGAAGAAACTAACCTAGGTAAGACATTTTTTTACCAAATAGAAAGGAAGCCATGAACATATTGGTAGATATGTAACTGACTGGGGACGTAGAATGTATGATTATGAAACTGGGAAACTGCTTGTTTCTCTTGTAAGAGACAGAATAGTCTCTGACATACAAATCAGTTATACAGGAGGCAAACTGTTGAAAGAATATTATGTCACTCCAGAAAAAGCGATATATGGGTCGTGTCAGCAACTTTACAAGTATGCAGTTACAATCTATATCTGTGGAGCTGGAAGTATGCAAGATTAACAGTGTAGTTATAAATAAAGGTAAACTGAATCATAAAAGCAGGAATTGATAATAAAAACAAAACTGAATGTAAAGCCATGCTCTTTCCTATTGTACCATTAGCAACCAATGAGCATCAGTTACCCAGTGTAAATGCTTTTGTCAGATGCAAAATATGAGGCCATATAAAGTAAATAAATAAATGCATAAATAAAACTAAACTTGTAGAAAGTGTGGAGGAATTTGGCATCTTGCAAGAATGTGTTTTAAAAGTAAACAAAATGCTTCAACAGAATATTAAAGTTGTAGAGACAAATGAACAAAGAAAGAAATGCTTTTGACAACAGTAGAAATGCACTTTTTTGATACTGTACAAGATACTATCAGAGGCAGAAAGTTCAAAGAGAGCTATGTGACAAAAAGCCCACCAATACATCTGAGAATGAAGACTGCAAGAGTCTTCAGGAAATTTTGGACTGAGAAGCTTTAGATAAATGGTCAAGTGTAGCACATTGTCTAAGTCTAGTCAGAATGCTTTTTCTAAGCAAAGTAAATAAATCTGCTTGAATATTTTATCACTCTCAAAGCACAAGGTGGAATCAGCAGGTCATATCTAATTGAACAATGTGAATAAAAATAAAGGGTATAATCAGCTATTTCAAAGCATAGCCGTGCAATGTCACTTAAATCAACTTAATATATGAGCCAATGATGCTTGTTTTTCTAGGGGCAAGATTAAGAGAATTCACATAATGTAATTGGAATAGTTGATAAAAACACATTTTACAGTAAAAATGTGTAGAATCTGATGAATACGGAAGTGTTGCATGCTTGTATGTTGTAGAGTAGCGAGAGTGTGTGAGAGGACATGTGTTCACAGGGAGTATTCAAGATAGCTTTTAGGCTGAAAGCCAGTGTATAGACTGATTCAAACAGCAAAGCAATTGAACTAAATATTTTGTTTTTCTTGACAAAATGCTCAGTTAAAAGAAACAAAGCAAAACAAATCTGTTCTGTTTTAAGTGTATCATTGCAAATGCAGACATAAAAAGTATAGGGGCAAGGATAAATGCTCCAGAGAATTATAGACTCTTTGGTTCATAAGTGGTTACTAGGCTATTGGTCCAAGAGCAATTTTAAACATGCTCAAGCTTACCCCAGATGTATTATGCTTTGATTCAAGGTTTAGGATACTTAGAGACCAGAAGCCATGCAAGTGGTAAATTCTCTTCACAGGGCATCTATTATTCTTAAAGAAAAGATAAAGCAGGAGATTAAATGCACGGTATTGCTTTGTGTGATAAACAGCCAGATATTACTGAATCAGCCAACAACATGTTGATTGTTGAAAATGCAAAGTCAGGATTTGTAGACACCCATAGAATCTCAGCAAATGGATCCAGAGGTCATCTTACCCTTTACAGACAACAAAATATATGGTTACCATTATGCTTAAGGCAATGTTATCTTCATTGCTGGATGCAAATAAGGGATTTTGGGAGAATAAACTGGGTGAGATGTTGTACTTTTGAAATACTGCTGGCCACACATACAGTTCTGAGATTGCTAAGTGGAAGTTCTGCAATACCAGGTATAGTGCAAAGTGCTATGACATATAATCACGGGACTGGAAGATATTGTAAATATTAGTGATAATATTTTGGTATAAGGAGCTATAAAACAAGAAAATGTCAATAACTTGATTAAGTAGTTGGAGAAACTAAGGTTACAAGGTCTGAAGTTTAATAAAGTGATAAATTGAAGAAATAATTCTGAAATAAATGGGTCATCTTCTTTCTGCTGGTGGGTTACAGCCAGATACTAATAAAGTTTATGTCACAGTAAAAATGCAAACTGCAACAGACAAATCCTTATTAATGAGATTCCTAATGAATACTTGTTCAAGTTTCTGCTGTTTGGCATATATATTTGTGCTCCTAAGAATGCTTTGTGAGGTGGATGCAGTCTGGAGTTGGCCAGAGCATCAGACTAGAAGCTTTGAACTACTAAAGATGCTGGCAACTACTGTACCTACACTTAAGTATTATGATGTAGCCTTACAAACATATAAAGGGTGGGCAACCAGCACCAACTAATAGGGCGTACCAGTCAGTCTATTGCACCTTAATAAAAAAGAACAGTTTCACAGTTTAAAAGCATTAAGTGATTGTGATCACAATCATTTATAGACAGTGGGGGTTGGGGTTGTGTGTATGGAATGAGTGTTTTGTCCAAGGTGCTAGATTCCTTTGCTGTCATTCTGACTACATTGCAAGTAGATGCAGCATGCAAAGGGCAAGCAGCAATGTTAATGCAATTGGCCAGGTTGTTGCCTGTGCAATAAGATATGAGAAAACTCTACAATATATATATATATATATATATATATATATATATATATATATATATATATGCAGACAAATAAAGAAATGCTAGAAATGGCTTTTGGCTATCAGAAATTTAAAGACAATGTGCATATAAAATAAATTCAAGACTGATAACTAATCCTTTTAGAGTATTTTCAAGACACTGAAAGATGACACTGAATCCAGAGCTTATCTAAACAATCATGCATTGGTTTATGATTGACTGTGCATTAGCTTGATAAGAGAAGTTTTCATTTAAATTTATATTTTATTGTTTACAGGCTGTTTTTCACTGTTTGTAGGAAGGAAGGGATTGCTTGTAGACAAGAACATTTACTTTGATGTATATTTTATTGTTTTACCTCTAGTCTTCATTGTTTGTTGTTAGAAAGGGATAGGCTTTAGACAGGCATACTCTAGCCATCCCAAAGGGCCTAGTCAGCTATAAATTTACACAAACTGTAGAGAAGGCAATCCAGAGTTTATCTAAACATCCCTGTCTTGGTTTGTGATTGACTGTGCAGTTGCCTGTTAATAGTTTTATTTGAATTTATATTTTATTTCTTAGCACTGTTTTTCATTGTTTGTATGAAGGAAGGGATAATTTGTAGACAAGGTTTATTTTGATTTATATTTGTTGTCTTTCCTTTAATTTTCTGTGTTTTTGGCTAGAAAAAATAGGTTTTAGACAGGCAAACTTTAGCCATCCTAAGGGACCTAGTCAGCTATAAATACTCTTTCTCTCTCCCTCTATTCCTCTCCAGACAACCCTGTATTGGTTTATGAATGACTGTGCAGTAGTTTGGTAAGAAGTTTTTATTTGAATTCATATTTTATTTTTACACACTGTTTTTCACTGTTTGTAAGAAGGAAGGGATAGACTGCAGACAAGATTTATTCTGATTTATATTTTGTTGTTTTACCTTTAATTTTCACTGTTAGTTGTTAGAAAGGAGCCTAATCAACTATAAATTCACACAGACTGCATAAAGGACAATCCAGAGCTTATCTAACAATCCTGTCTTGGCTTGAGATTTATTGATCTTTGCTGTTAAAAAAGAGGTGCGACTGTGAGAGAGTGAACAGAAGGTACTGCCTGCACTCACACGTGATATAAAGGAATTCCTGCTTTGGTGTGACTTGCACAACTTGCACATTCAGAGCAACAACTTTACTGTACTTAATTTAATATTTAGTTGTATATTGCTTGTGTGACATTTCTCTTAGAAGTTGATTTAAGAAGCTATATATATCATTACAAATTGGCGAACCCAGATCACTTCATAGGAAAATTTCAAGAGTGTAATAAATTAAACATTAGTTAGCACATTTATAATTGGTGATCATAAGAAAGTGTAAATAGTACAAAATATGGGAGCAAATCTTTAACATTGTCTTGGCTTTAGTCCATTCCCACTCTTCTCAGGAAGTACAGACTTCTAAAATTGTCTATAGATAAGTCAGTACTATACTTATGATTTTTTTTCTTTTTTTTTTTTTCTCTCTTCTATCTAATATCTATTTAGTGTATGTATAGTTATATAATGACTCTGTAACTGTTGAATGTATATATATTGTAAATAGGTTGTAGTATTGTATTAACATTTAGAATAAAAAGAAAAATAAAGAATTATTGGAAAAAAAAAAAAGAAGTTGATTTAAGTTCTCTTTGAAGTCTGTGGTAACAGACTTTGATTATTTTTTTCTTTTAGAATTTTTTTATTGATTTGCAGCTGAATATGGATTCCTTAAATGAGTATGCCTTTAATGATTTGCAAAATCACAAATTTCTTGTACAGTGTAATAAATGATATACTTTTAATGGTACCACTGGTGATTTGTGTTCCTCATCTCAAACGTTGGATGATTTTCTTACCTTTGTTAGTAGTAAATCTGGACTTACTGAGGACAATTGCACTTGTGCAACTGACACAGCTTCAAGAACTGCTGTTACATAAAGTAATGACTAGACCGATGAGATAAATAATGGGAGGCAAAGAACAAACAGAGCACATTTAGGAAACCCCTGTGAAGCAAGATGATGCCAATGACAACTTTGGAGTTCCAGATACAATTATTCAGTAATCTGAGGATTCAGAGTGTGTAGAAGGAAATAAGAGAGAAAGAAAGAAAGATGTTTACAACAAATAAAACAAAAAAAAAAAGAAAAAGAAACTGACATGTATGTAAAGCAAAAAGAAAACATACTAAAAAGGATTGCTTTGCTATTTAACATACAGATTACAGGGAATAACATATTTCTATCAGAAATACCTACATAAAAAGGCAGCACTTTTTCCAAAAGAGAAGGTAGAAAAAAGAGACAAGGGACAGGGGAAAACTAAGAAATCAAAACAGAATATGGAAGAATTGAAGAATATTACTGTAAGAAAGAACAGGAGAAAGACAGGCACTGACAACATGGCTCAAGTTGTAGATGTACAAAACCAGCAGGATGACAATTGTTTGCTTGCAAATATAAAAAGCAATGGAAACAGTTGGATTAATAAGACTAATGGTGATGAAGAGCATTCATTTGTAACTATAGACAGAGCAAATATTCCTGAATTAGAAGGTGAAGATTCTTCAGATCTAGTCAGAAAAGATATTCTTGTAATTGGAGAGTCAATTATTAGAGGAACTGATACTTAACATTTTTAGAGAAGATATGAACATTGAATTGTTTTATGCTTGTCAGGAGAAAAATAAAGGATGCAAGCAGGCATTAGAATGCATTAATATAATGAAGTACAGATCTGTTTTTATTCATGTATAAATGCTCTCATCTGGAAGGGCTCTCTGACTGTTAATTCAGAACTTACAGCCCTCTTTGATAGCACAGCTTGTACAGGTATTAGGATATATTTTTCACAACTCACATATAGAAAGGAGAGTCATCTCATTATGAATGAAAAGATTTTTGGGGTAAATACCTGCATTAAAAAATGTCCTGTTTTAAAAAATGGAAATGTGTAGAACATTCAAGCCTAATTTTGGACATGTGTTTAGACAGGATAGCATGCACTTGTCAAGATCGAGAATATTTGCAGCAGATATTTTGAAATATTGGACAAACTCAAGCTCAGGATTTTTGCCAGGTCTAAATTTTAACATTTCATAGATAGCAACATTTGATGCATCTCTGATGGTTGTTAATGCTAGGTGCATTAATAATAAAGTTTTTTTATTGGAAAATTTGCTATACTCCCGGAAGATTGATAGTGTTATTGTTTGTGATACATGGTTAAAGAATGTTAATGACTGGAAACCAGTTCTCTCACGGTATAAATGTTTTTACTGTAAGAGACATTCTAACAAAAATATCAGGCAGAGGTGTTGTGATAGGGATTAAAGATAGTTTACAGACCTGTGATTGTTCAATGATAACACAAATAATGTAGGTTGTGTAACTGTGACAATAAAGACAACACTAAAATATATAACAGTTGTTGGAGTGTACAGACAATTAATGTGAAGTGTTGATGACCTAGATGAATGCATACATTTCTTGCATCAAACACAGGAGGGAAGAATAATAGTGGCTGGGGACTTACATTTACCAGAAACGGACTGGAATAATATTGATTCAGCAGCATTAGTAGGGAAATTATTCACAATGTATGCTCAGGAACAACTGCTTCAGATTGTTAAAAAACTAACAGACAACAGAACATACTGGACATTGTTTGTGTTCCTAATGAAACTACTGTTACTTCAAGTCAAGTTTTACCACCGTTGATGTGCAGTGATCGTGGGGTTATTAAAGTTCATCTGTTGCTAGATAATTATGCCGAACTGAAATCTAAACAATGCACAGAAGATTAATAACAGATTATAAGAAAGAAAAATAGTCACTATGTAAAACTAATTGGATTGATGAGTTCAGTGGTAAAACTGCAGAAGGAATGTGTAAGTTTTAAAAAAACAAATTGTTTGAATTCAAAAAATCTAAGAATAAATGTTTAACATTAGGATCTAGGTACACAATGTCAGGAGGATATAATTCCATAAGAAAAAGATACTTGATTAAGGTGAAAGACACAAAATATAAACAATAGAAAAGAGGTTGAGTTACAACTTTGAAAACTGAAATAAAAAAGCTAGAAAAGCAAATTAAGCACAGTGTGAAACAAGATCTAGAAAAATTTGAAGAAAATTTCTATAAAGATATTGAGCATAATAGGAAACCATTTTATAGATACATAAAATGTGGAAGGAGTAAAGACATACGAATTGATAAATTGTGTGTAAAATCTAAAATTTATTCTCGGACAAAACAGATTATAGATATATTTATAAACTCTTATGAAAAACAGTTTGGCTCCTCAAAGGGGCTGATAAGATGTCTTACTGACATCCAGGTAACTCAGATACTGAAATAAAATTAGATTATATTGAAAAAGAACTTTTCAAACTGGATCCAAACAAAGCACAGGGAGGAGATGGAATTATTAACAATCACCTGAGAACACTTCAACAAGAAATTACAGTACCATTTTATTTATTAGTTACTAGATCATATAAGTATGGGAAGATTCCTCAAGACTGAAGGCATGTGCTTATTAAACCTGTCTTTAAGAGAAAGGGGAGTAGGACAAACCCAGAGTCATACAGATCCTTAAGTCTACTTTCATGCTGTGGAAAAATAATGGAGAAGGTAATATTGGATAAGTTATTGTCATAAATGGAAAGGTTGGGACTTGAAACCACATGTCAGCATGCACATGTTGAATATAGATCTATTACCACCTGTAATATGATACTCTATAACAATATGATAACAACTGTGAATGAATAATTGTGCTGTGATGTGATTTATATAGATTTAACTTCATTGGATAGGGTCATACACAACACTGATCAATAAATTAGAATAACGAAGTATCAATGTACTCTTGATAAGATGGACAGCTGCATGGCTTACAAATAGGACATGGTAAGTATAATACAGCAACTGGACAGGTAAAATTCTTGGTTACAGTCAGGGTGTCCCACAGGGGTACAACCTTGGCACACACTTGTTTAGATTGTATCTTTCAGATCTATTTTTTTCATCAGAGGTGTTCTACAGTCTGTGTGCAGATGACTTGAAATTCTGTGAATTGATTTTATATGTTACAGATAGAGCATGTCTAGAAAAGAATTTGACTAAATTGACCTTTTGGGCACAGGAGAATAATATGCTGATAAATACATCAAAAGCTAAGCATATGAGATTTGGGAGACGTAAGCTATGGAACCTTGCTGGCTAGGCTTGCGTAGGCCCTTGGGCCAATAGCCTAGTACCTACCTATGAACATATGAATATTTAATACAGCACACAGTGATTGAAACTATAGATTCATTTAAGTACCTGGGTATATGGGTAGATCCAGATTTGAGTTTTTCTAATCATATCAACAATTTTTAATGATAGTTATAGAACTACAGGTTGTATAAAAATATTTATAAATTCTAGGAAATCAGAAATGCTGAAGTCATTGTTTGCTATTTGCAGTAGACCCAGACTTGAGTATGGAATAACAAAATGGAAACCCTATAAGAAAACAAGCATGAGTAAACTGGAAAGAGAACAGCTGAAATATACCAAGGGCATCCATGGATGTGAAAATTTAAGTTATTATGAAAGACTAAAATATCTGAACTTGTAGAGTGTCTCAGATAGTTATATATAGACCATATGTATGTAGGGCATTTAGAGACAACTACCTGTGGGAAAGTTTGTGTTTATCAGAAAATACTAGAGAATCAACAGACAGCCTGTGTAGAAGATTCTGTAAGAATGAGCAGTGTATTAAGTGGCTCTTCGACAGAGTAGATGATGCATGGAATAGACTACCAAATACGTTAAAGCAAGTACTAGTTCAGATATTTTTTAAAAACAGCCTGGACACTTATAGGTTCATAGGTTCATAGGTTCATACTGGGCTATCTGCCCTAGGGCATTTATAAGCCTAGCCAGAGTGTGTTTGGCTTTTGCCACCCATTTTAAATGAATTTTGCTATGCCCTTTTTCGAGGTTAGTATACTCTGCCTCTGTCTAACAGTGACACAGAAGTGATACCCAGGGTAAACCTACGATCTCCCATCCACTCATCAAGATTCTTCTTGAAGAGAGTCAATGAGGGACTCTGCCTAACCTGGACTGGGATTTTATTCCAGAGTGAAGGGAGCCTCTGGGTTATGAATCTGTCCCTCCAGCATGTCCTATTTATTTCAGTGCTGAGGTTCAAGTCTCTCGAGCGCGTGGCTCGATGGGATTTGGATTTTCTGAGGTGCAGCATGTCCATTAATTCCGGGTTGGACGTGGCTTTATACGTCAGACACGGATCGCCTCTGAGCAGGCGGTATGCCACTGAGTAGAGTTGGAGTTTCTTTAACTGGGCAGCATATGGCATCTGTTTGAGCCCTTTGATCCTCTTGGTGAGGTACTTTTGGGGTCTTTCCAGTTGCTGCAGGTGTCTGGTAAGGTACATCCCAAAAGGGGCATTGTACTCAATTATGGGCCTGATGAGGGATGAGTAAAGAGGCACGATGACCTCCCCTGATCTATTTGTGAATCCCTTCATGATTAGGTGGGCTATATAAAATGTTTTTCTAACCACTTTGGCCACGTTGTTGTCAAATGAGAGATTGCTATCATCTTGGGTCCCCAGGTCCCTAATTACTTCTTCTGTACTTAATGGATTACCACCTATGTGGTAATTTGTGGGCACTTTGTTTTTGCCAAAGGGGAATAGGGGATGACTATACACTTTTTGGCATTTAGCTTGAGGCCATGGCTCTGGCACCAGTTGTCTGTTTCTATGAGGCCCTTTTGGAGGATGCTTGTGTCAGCTGGAGAGTCGATTATGGCGCCCAGTTTGCAGTCATCTGCAAACTTGGTCAGCCACAGTCCTTCTGTGTTGGCCTGTACCTCTGAGAAATATATACCGAACAAGATAGGTCCCAGGACTGAGCCTTGTGGGACACCACTTGCAACTGGTTTGGAGTCTGACATGGCTCCAGCAATTCTAACCATGTGGGTTCTGTCCTTGAGCCAGTTTGCAACCCATCTAGTGACATAGGGGTTTATATTTAAGCTGGTGAGCTTATCTATAATTCCCGAGTGGGGTATTGTATCGAAGGCTTTTGCGAGGTCCAGGTAGGCTGTGTGGACCACCTTCCCCTCATCAATGGCCTTGGTGACGGTTTCAAAGAAATTGACCAGGTTTAAGAGGCAGCATCTGCCCTTAACAAAGCCAAACTGGGTAGGATCCAGTGTCTGCAGGTCCCCAGTATCTTTATTTATGAGGTCCATGATGATCCTTTCCATAGCTTTGCAGACCAAGCTAGTCAGGCTTATGGGGCGATAGTTTCCAGGATCCGTTGAGGCACCACCTTTGTGGAGAGGGACCTCTGTTGCTGTATGCCACTCTTTGTGTACATATCCTGTAGTAAGGCTGAGATTGGACAGTAGTTTTATGTTTGGGTTTAGCTCTTCTTGGAGTTCATGTAGAATGCAGCCTGGGACACCGTCTGGTCCCACTGATGCTGTGTTTTTTGCTTTGGAGAGGGCGGCTCTTACCTGAGCATCTGAAATGTCAGGGGGGCAGCACTCTGCTGGGATAGATATTTGCCTTTTTTGTGGGGAGGGGGGGGGGAGTTTGCTCTGAACCTGTCAGCTAGGATGTTGGCAATGTCTGTGGGTTCGGTGTATTTTTTGTCATTTTGGACAAATTCTGAGCATATCTGGGAATTCCCACCCAGGTTCCTAGCATAACTAAAGAAAGCCTTGTGATTATCCTTAGTGTCCTGCACAATTTTTCTCTCAAAGCTGGCCTTAGACGATTTTATGAGTGCCCGTAGTTTTTTGCTAATACTGATCAGAGATGCCTTCCCTTTTTGGGATTTTGCTCTATCATGTAGTAGTTTCCTCCTTTTATTGTATAGTTTGTTTATGGCTGGGGTCCACCAGACAGTACATCTGCCTTTGGAGGATTGGGTCTTGGTTTTATTTGGGATTGCATGATCCATGCATTCCTGAAGGTGTTCATAGAATGTGTTTATAAAGGATTCTGCGGTCTGGGCCGTATTTTCCACAGGCCCGGGGGCTTTGAAGGATTCCACCTCGGTTTTGAGGAGTGTGAAATTTGCTTTAGAGAAGTTTTTCACTGTGGTTTTCTGGGCAGGGGGTGGGGTTGGGATGTTAATATCCAGTGAGATTAGTTTATGGTCTGATCTTACCAGTGAGGGATGCACTTCTGGTCTGGAGCATAGAGTCCCCATGTTGGTGATGATCAGGTCCAGTATGTTTACCCCTCTTGTGGGAGTGGTAACAAGTTGTTCCATAGCATTTGAGTTTATAAATTCTAGGAACCTTTGGGCTAGGGTGTTGGAGCTAGAGTAATGCTCCCAGTCTATGTTTGGGTAGTTGAGGTCACCCAATATAATGGTGTTTGGAGAGACCTTCAGATTGTCCAGTGTTCTCAGGAAGGCCAAGTGGGGTTCCTGGGTTTGGGAGGGTGGTCTGTAGCAGGCTATAAACTGGAAAGCAGTTTTACCCACTGTTAGTTGCACATGGATAGTCTCTGATGCTTTGTGCTGTGCCACCAACCTGGAGATGTGAGTATCTTTGACGAATATTGATACTCCCCCTCCTTTTGTGGTTTGGTCCAAGTTTTGGGGCCGAAAAGCATGGTATGAGGTATAACCTGGTAGTGCTGGTGTGCTCTCGGGAGCCTTGAACCAGGTTTCTGTTACTGCACAGATATCGATGTTCTCCATGCTAAGGAGAGTTTCGAGTGCATGCATCTTGAGGTTTAGACTTCTGGCGTTGAGTAGCATTACTCCTAGTTTCTTATCCCTTGTGATACCTATGGAGGTGGGTTTGTCTTTTGAGCCTTGCCTAAAAAAGGCGCTATGGGGGTAGCAAGAGCCTTTGCCAATATCCGAAAACCCAGGGGTGACATGTGCAAGCCGTCCCTAGCGAAGCATCGTGGCTTGTCGAGCATGTCATCCCAGGCTGACAGGCATTGGATCCCATTTGAATGACACCAATACTTAAGCCAATTGTTGAAATTGATCATCTTGTCTTCATATTGTGACATCATTCTTGGTGAGGGTAAGATGCTACTCAAGGTCAGGGTCATACCAGCCTGGGCTACATGCTCAGTGAGCTCCTTTATGTCTCTTTTCATGTAGTCCAGGGAAGTATGTCTCAGGTCATTCACACCAGCATGGACAATGACTGAGTCATATTTGTAATTGCCTTGGGGTGACCTGAGTGCTTGTGTTATGTGGCAGATCCTAGCGCCCGACAGGCAGCTCACCATGACCTTCTCCTTGTTCAGCCTGGTGAGCGGGACGCCAGTGTGCCTGACGATAGAGTCACCTATTACAAGTGTATCAGGTGTGTTGTTTAGCCTTAAGGGCTGTGACTGTTCAGCACACTGGCTTTGTGAGCTATGTGTTGCACGTGTTTTGTTTTGGGGTGGCGGTTGCTTGGGTGTCAGCTTTGGAGGTCTCTGTTGCTTAGGCAGATTTTTATTTAGAGCCTCCGAGTATGTTTTTGTGTGTTTATGTGTTTGGTTTGCTGTCGTGGTAGGTCTATGTGAGACTGGAATTGTAGTGAGTGTGGTTTCCTTCTCCTCCTGACTGGTTACGCCAGTACTGAGTTGAGAGAGCTTAGCCTCCAGTTTGGCTATATGGTTGCATCTCTCACATGTGTTGGAATTTGTTGGGAGGAGGAGAGGGTTGTCTGTGTACATGAGACAGTTGTAACATTGCCTCAAGATTCCCAGATTCACCAGCTGGACCGGAGAGGAAATTGACAACTGACCTTTGAACATGCTAGAATAGTATTGGGAATTCCTTTATAATTGAAAAAAGGGCCAATGGGGAACAAGGTACTCAAGGGGAGTTTGTGAGGGTGTAGTGCTTTTAATTTTTTAGTGCTGACTTAGTGAGCAAGTTCCAGGTAACTTAAATGCAATGTGTTACAGGTAACTTAAATGCAAAAATGACAAACAGTAACTTTCTTTCAAGTGAAACAAGGAAATAAGTACAGTAAGCAATGCAGATATCACTAGGGATCCACGGAAGCACTGAAAAGCCGCGTTTTAGGTGGAATTAGCGTTTCAGGGAAATAACAAGCAAACAAACAACAAGCATACAAACAAAGCTAGATTCAGTAGGCCTGGATCTAGTCTATGCTACAGCAAACAAGGTGTACCAATTTCAGTAAGAAACAGTTCAAATATGCAGGCACTATAAGCCTTTAACCAGAAATTCCCAGCTCAAAAGGGCAGAGTCCAGCCTCTCCTCCCACAAGAGTGCAGACCACGAACCTTCTTAATGTAAAATAACTGGCCTGAAGCCCAAGTGCTTAAACCAGAACTAATACACTTTTAGAATAACAGGCACTGAGCCCTCAGTCAGCAGTTCCCAACATAGAAGGATGTAAGCTACCTGTCCTGCCACCACAGTGCAGGCCACAAACCTTCCTAATGTAAAACAACTAGTCTGAAGCCCAAGTGCTTAATCCAAAAGACTTACAATGATAGCTACACTTTAATCAGGTTACTACCAAGCAGTAATAAATACAATTGAATACTTTAAAGAATGCCTGGATTAGTGCTCAAGTTATACAAACAAAGCTAGATTCAACAGGCCTGGATCTAGTCTATGCTACAGCAAAGAAGGTGTACCAATTTCAGTAAGAAGCAGTTCAAATATGCAGGCACTATAAGCCTTTAACCAGAAATTCCCAGCTTAGAAGGGCAGAGTCCAGCCTCTCCTCCCACAAGAGTGCAGACCACGAACCCTCTTATTGTAAAATAACTGGCCTGAAGCCCAAGTGCTTAAACCAGAATTAATACACTTTTAGAATAACAGACACTGAGCCCTCAATCAGCAGTTACCTACTTAGAAGGATGTAAGCTACCTGTTCTGCCACTACAGTGCAGACCACAAACCTTCTTAATGTAAAACAACTGGTCTGAAGCCCAAGTGCTTAAGCTAAAAGGCTTAGAATGAGTTACACCAAGCAGTAATAAATACAATTGAGTACTTTTAAGATGACACAAAAGCAAAATAAAGTAGGAAGAAACACAAATACAGTAAAAGCAGATACATTTTTTTTAAGTGGAAAGAGAGAAAGGAAAGAGAGAAAGGAGTAGCAGAAACTAAGCTGATTGGCCTTCTCAAATGTTCTCCCTGTACTGGGTAGAATGAGGTAATGACACTAGACTGGGAGGAGTGTCCCAGATCAAATTTACACTAGGGGCGGGCAACTGCAAAGCCACCAACTATAAAAACACTATTCCAACAGGGAGAGAGGGTGGGAAACAAACTGCAGAAATGTTTCTCACAGCTGAAAAGCAGCAGTGAGCCTTTAAATGAAAGTTTTAAACAGCTAAAGGAGCCTCTAGAAAAAGAGTTTAACTGCAACAAGTTATCAGAAACAAACAACCCAACAGATGCTTAATAAAAGTGGACAATTTCCAGTTAATACCTCACACACAGTGAAACTAGCTAGAAAAATACGCAGTACACAAAGTGCTATAAATAACAAAGAAATAAAGAACAAAATAAACAAAAAACAGGATACTTAATGTTATATATTATAGCTCCGAGTTTCCACAGTGTCTTTCCTTCAATAAGCTCAGTGTGAAATGGCAGAACACTCACAACTGAACTTCTTAGCTAACAGAAAGTTGAAACCTGAGGCAGCTTTTAAGAAAGAAATCTCAAAAGAACCAATGAGGTGCTTAGTCTAAGCTGTAGTCCAGGTGACCTCAGTCAGCCAATGACCTCAAACAATTCTCTCATACTGAAATGCCTGATGGCTTTGGCTAAACCAAGATGTCTCTGAATATGTGCTCAGACACACAGCCTCCACAAACACTAGGCCCAAATACAAGCCTGAATATGGAAATGCTACAAATATCCCCACTACTTAGAACAAACTGCAGAAATGTTTCTCACAGCTGAAAAGCAGCAGTGAGCCTTTAAATGAAAGTTTTAAACAGCTAAAGGAGCCTCTAGAAAAAAAGAGTTTAACTGCAACAAGTTATCAGAAACAAACAACCCAACAAATGCTTAATAAAAGTGGACAATTTCCAGTTAATACCTCACACACAGTGAAACTAGCTAGAAAAGTACACAGTACACAAAGTGCTATAAATAACAAAGAAATAAAGAACAAAATAAACAAAAAACAGGATACTTAATGTTATATATTATAGCTCCGAGACTCCTCAGTGTCTTTCCTTCAATCAGCTCAGTGTGAAATGGGAACGACTGTTTTGGTACATTGACAGACATGAAGGGTATTATTGCTCATGCCTGAAATATTTGTACGTATGTATGTATGCATGTACGTGCATACATATGCATGCATATATGTATAGAAATGCAGCTATTGTATGTAAGGATGACTAGATAGTGCAGAGCAACTTCACCTATACATGAATACAAAGTCTTTTATTCAAGGGTGATAAGGTCAGCATTCCACTCAGCTAAGGAATCAAGTGTTACTGGGGGCTTAGAAATTCTTTTTAAGAGTATTAAAATGTTAGGTAAAAGGCATGACTATAAGGTTTTGGTCTAGAGTTCAAACAGAGCATGTGGTGTAAAACTGTACACTTTGTACCTCACATAGACGTGGAAACTAGAAAGAAGAACTGATGACTCATGGCATAGATACTGTTATGATTAAAAGAGACAGACTAACTTATTTCAGCATAATAATTCAGCTTTCTACTCTATGCTGATTATTATGCTAAGTATCTGTAAGTTATTCACCTCAAGGCTGTAACACGTATGCCTGTAATTATTATAATCAAGTCAATGTTCATAAAACATAGAAAAGAGATAATGTCAGATAATGGTCTCTGTATTTTTATTTATTTTATTTAATTTAACATTTGTTAAATGTGCAGACATTCAGAAAGCTTGGGGACTTGAATATAGTGCATCGAGCCCATGATATCCACAGTTCAGTTGGCCTGATGAGCACGTGATACAAACTGTAATGAATGTTTGTTTGTCTTTTCGGCTTTTCCCGGTTAGGGGTTGCCACAGTGGAACTCGGTAGCGTTGCCTCACAGCAAGAGGTTCTCCTGTTCGATTCTCAGCTGGAGTGCCTCCTGTGTGGAGTCTGCATGTCCTCCCCGTGGTCGAGTGGCGTTCGAAAGACATGTGTAAATGGGTGTGCCTTCATTGAAGGTTGGGCATCGGGCTGGCAACTCGGCACCATAACAATCTACTGCCAATCATTAGCGGACCAGAGTTCCACTGTGGCAACCCCTAAACTTCAATGAATATTCTAAAAAAAGGGATGCTTCAAATCAAACAGATTGACATTTGTCATTGCAACAGTGCAGGAATACTCCATCTCAAGCCATAGAAATGTCTCCTTCTCAGTCACTGCTGAGAGGAAGACAGAGATCAAAGCTCCCAGCATCCTTTTCACCTCTAGTACCAGAAAGCTGAAAGCAAGAAACAGAATTTTTAAAAAGAAGGTAGCTAAACAAAAATGATTTTATGACAGAGCTGCCGATAACTTTTCATTTGTAATGAAAGTAGAAAGGGTTAGAGTAATTTTGGATCAGATCTTAGGTTAAAAGTCACAGATCCAAGAAACTGCACCCATTCATCATCAAGACCCAGGATCTGATTGGGTTCAGAGAGATAATAGGCAGATGTTCTTCATGTTTCACTGTTGCAGTCATCACATTTAGGTTATCCCTGCCAGGGTAGCCCTCGACCCGCCCGAATACCAGAGCCTTAGTATTTCTGTATCGGTTGCTGTCACTTGAGGACTGATGTCTGGTCATCAGTGGTATAAAGTAAGGCAGCCGACACCATTACATCAGTCTTTCTTGCCATGGAGCTCAAAACAGAAGCAGTTTGCATGAGTGCCGGTCGGCCACTACCTGAGTTTTTGTTACTGAATTGAAGTAGAAGTCTTCTAAAGCTAAGTACCCCGTTGGGGATCCTTTTTTCTTGCACTAACCATTGTCAGAAAAAGTTAATAATTGTCCTGCCTGTGGAAAGCAAATACCACACTGAGACTTCCACTCTTACTGCATCACTTGTCTAGGCCCGGACCACGACGTCCCCCATTGTCACTTCTGTGCTTTGTTCAATGTCAGAACTATCCATCGTTGGGCTGTTATTGTAGCCAGATATTTTCATTTACAGTCCTCAAATTCTGATATGGCTTCGGTAAGTCATCTGACAGCAGATCTTCCAAAAAATTGTAAAGACAAAGACAGAGACAGACCACACAGGTCCAAAACCTACCAACAATGCTTCCGTTAAGCTGGTTGTCAGCCCTCCGGTACTCAGTGAGGAGAATTCGCAGCCCCTGATGCCTGCTTCAATTGATTCACAGGCCACTACCAAGACCCTTTCTATGCCACAAAACTCTTCTTTGTCGAAGGATCCTGCGGTCGTCTCTACCTTGGATGGGTCTGTAGCCGCTGAGCAGGCACGGGCTTCCAAGAAAGTCCTTCACACCACTGAATCTCGACACAAACCGTCTTCTTTTGGGACTACCATTCTTTTGAAAACAATGAAGTTCCTTAGGTCCAGGGTTCAAACCACACCCAAGAAACTGACTACCCACTCTCAGGCGCCTGCTACCTTGCCTCAGTCTCAAATGCTGATAATGGCAGAAGACCTTATCATGCTGATCAGGGGAAGCCAAGCTACCCCCTCAAAAAGGAAAAAAGATCTGTCCCCAATAGTTTTGTCTAAACAAGAGTCAGATGAATCTGATGCATCTGACTATGAAGACATGCAACCCCTCTTCACTTATGAGGATTCTGATGCAGAAGAATCCATTCCTTCAGCCTCTCCCCCAGAGGATTTTTCCTTTGGGGAAACTCTGCATACTTTAAGGGTGCATTTCCAGTGGGAGAGTCAGGACCACCTTCAGTTTGAAAAGAGACTCACGGAATTCCTAGATCTTCCACAACACAGACCCTTCACCATCCCCCCAGTCCTGCATGTGGTGGATGATGTTTTCCTTGAATCCAGCTTGACTCCTGACGTCCTACCTCCTGCTCCCAGAAAACCAGACAGGTACTACAGAATCCCTGACTCACACAAATATCTTTTTAAAAATCAAACAGCTGACCACGAGGTCATTTCTCAAGGACCAAAAGGGATTAAAGCAACCTCTGCTAAGAATCCCACCCCCTCAGTCAGGGATTCCCAAGCTTTGGACAGATGGGGTAAAAAAAATATACACCTCAGCTACTCTTGCTATCAGGGCACTAAATTGTCAGTTCCATATGCTTAAATATCAGCAACATACCTTGGAACACCTTAAACAAAAAATGTCTTCCTTTCCTGCTTGGGCAGACTCTAAAGATTTACAAGACTTAATGCATTCTGCAAGTCAAGTAACTAAACACACTTTGCACTGTGGTTTTGATGCCCTAGAAGCTTCTTGCAGGACAGCAGTCACTGGATCTGTCATTAAAAGACATGCATGGCTTAAGGAACAACACCCGCCAGACCATGTCAAATCTAAATTGTTGGATGCCCCTTTGCACAAAGATAACTTATTTGGCACTAAGGCAGAAGAGGTCTTAAAAAGATGGAAAAAAAGCAATATCTATGCAAACAGTTAAGGATTTCTTACAGGTCCAGCCCCCAGGTTCAGCAGGCATTGTCCTTCCAAGCACTGGTCCTTTCCTGCTCCAAGTAAACAGGCCCAGCCTAGCCCCTGTGGAAGCAGACCCCCCCCCAGACAGCAGCCCCAGGGAATGCAGAGATCTAAGCAGTGGACTACCTCCAGTTCAAAACCAGGGAGTTCTAAGACAACCCCTTATGCTACGAACTCACAATGACTCACCTCCTCCTGACCTCCCCTCTGCCCACCCTCACTTACCCCTAGGAGGAAAACTCTCCTTTCACTCAAGCACCTGGGCCACCATTACCAAGGACCAATGGGTTCTGAACATTGTGTCTTAGGGATACAAATTCTCCTTCCACACCCTTCCAACCCCAAAAGGGTTCCTAGATCTACCACCAAATCACTGGGCAGATGCTCAAAAGGAAATCCATTCCCAGATCTCTTTGAGGGTAGTAGAGTACATTCCTGCAGAACAGGTAGGCCAAGGCTTCTACTCCAGACTTTTTCTGGTGCCCAGAAAAGAGGGCACCTGGTGCCCCATCCTCAATCTATCCATTCTAAACACCTTCCTGGTGATCCCAAAATTCAAAATGCTCACCCTCCAGCAGCTGCTACCCATGCTCTCCAAAGACGCTTGTCTAGCCAACCTGGATCTAAAAGAGGCCTACATCTGCATTCTTATCAGGGAATCATGCAGGAAATATCTCCGCTTCAGGGCATGATCTCAACACTTTCAGTTCACTGCACTCACCTTTGGCTTATCTACTGTTCCCAGAGTTTTCACAAAATGCCCAGCTCCAGCCATTGCCTTTTGCAGACAAAGATATATTCAACTTTACCCCTACTTAGATGACTGTCTTATTCAGGCAGACAGCCAGGAAAAGCTGCTCAAGCACTTGGCCTTTGTAAAGACCCTACTAACCTCCCTAGGGTACACAATCAATGAAAAGAAATCAAAACAGGTGCCCACCCAAAGGATAATCTTTCTGGGAGCAAGTCTGAACACAGCATCCCAGATGGCATACCTTACACTGGAGAAACAAATTGTCCTGACAGCCTACTTCTCTCGACTGGCCACTAGGCCCCAACTTTCTGCAAGGAAAATCCTGCAAGCTCTGGGGTTCATGACCTCTTGCATTTTCCTCATTCCATGTGCCAGACTGCATATGAGGAAACTCCAGTGGTACCTAAAGAGCCTTTGGTGTCAACACTCTCAATACCTGGAAACTCTTCTACCTATAATTCCTTGCCTCAGAAAGGAATTTCTTTGGTGGGCAACAGCCTGCTCCCACAACAAGGGACTGCCCTTCTCCCCACACCCCACCACCCAGACCCTCACCACAGATGCATCAGACTATGCTTGGGGTGCACACCTGGATGGCAGGTGCATAAAGGGTCAATGGAGCACACAACAACTCCCCCTGCATATCAATCAAAAAGAGATGATGGCTGTACAGCACACCTTGATAGCTTTCAAACCCCTTCTCTCTCCAGGGGTTCTCCTGATCAAAACAGACAACACCACTGTGATGTGGTACATCAACAAGCAGGGAATGTCTCACTCCTACGCTCTATGCAGAGTGGCCATGACCCTTTGGCTCACAGCCTCTTCCATGCAACTACACCTGTTAGCACAATACCTACCAGGCTCTCTCAACTCCCTGGCAGACCAATTAAGCAGAAACCTTCTGGATCCACACAAGTGGCAGCTCAGCAGAAGTACCTTCACCCTAATAACTCAGAAATGGGGAACCCCGAAGGTCAACCTATTTGCCTCCCACACCAACCATCAGCTCAGCAAATTCTGCACCAGGGAGCATCACTGCATGGCTTGTACAGCGGATGCCCTGTCCTTCCCCTGGGTCAACCTCTCAGTCTATGCCTTTCCTCCCCTACCTCTCATCCCCAGAGTACTGCTCAAAATAAGGGAGGAAAAACCAAGGACCATTCTTATTGCTCCAGACTGGCCCCGACAACACTGGTACCCCTTGCTGTGCAGCCTATCCCCGCTGCCTCCATGGCATCTTCCTCAGATTCCAAACCTCCTAACCCAGAGGAAAGGGGAATTCATGCATCAATGATTGCAGACCATCAATTTGGCCGCTTGGCTTATTCCCTAACCCCAATCCAATCTGCCATCCTCAGTAAACATGTTCTGGATGCTATCCATGAGGCCAGATGCCCTAGCACCAGAAAGTCTTATGCAGATAAATGGAAAAGGTTCTGCACCTGGATCCAGGCTAAGGGGGCCAGTACGGCACAGCCCTCCATCCCTCTCATCCTGGATTACCTAGCTGACCTACTACACAGTGGCCTCTCTTTCTCCTCTATAAAGATTAATGCCTCTGCTATTTCTGCTCATTTTCCTACTGAGCAGCCCCTTTTCTCACACCCTTTGATCAAACAGTTCCTCAGAGGGGCTAGCAACTTGAGGTCCCCCAGAAGGGCACCAACACCAGCTTGGGACCTTAACTTTGTCTTGGAAAAGCTCACCATGCCTCCTTTTGAACCAGCTTCTTCTGCAGAACTAAAATGTCTCTCCTGGAAGACAGCATTACTTCTGGCCATCATTTCAGCCAGAACAGTCTCTGAGCTGCAAGCACTCATGGCTGTGGAACCCTTCATCATCTTCCATGCAAACGGGGTATCCATCAGAACTAACCCATCCTTCATGCCCAAGGTGGTGTCCAGCATGGCTCTCAACCAATCCATTCATTTGCCCACCTTCTTTCCTAACCCCCAGAACAAGGGGGAAAGGATTATTCACTCTCTAGATGTGCACAGACAGCTCAGATACTATATGGACAGGACTTAATCCTTCAGAAAGTCTGATCAATTGCTGGTTAGCTTTTCTACAGGGGCAGAAGGCAAAGCCATCTCCAAGCAAACCATTTCTAAATGGATAGCACACTGTATCCATTTCTGCTACAAACAGCATGGTAAGCCTCTCCCAAGGGGGTCAGGACACACTCCACCAGAGCAGCCTCCACCTCTACAGCTTTCCTCAGAGGAGTCCCCACCAGGGACATCCTGGAGGCTGCCACCTGGACAACTGTTCACACTTTTACCAAGCATTACCCCTCTGCCTCTCTTCTCCAAATCTAGGGCAGGGCTTGCCTCTGCAGTCTTGCAGGGCATCCTAACCAGCCCCTAGATTCCTTGACTGTTGCCACCTGTTTCCTCAGCTTTGGGAATCAACCCAAATGTGATGACTGCAACAGTGAAACACGAAGAACATGGTACAGTTGTGTACACTTACCATAAATGTAGGTGTTGGAGTGTATTCACTGTTGCAGTCCTGGTTTCCCTCCCTCCACCCCCCTTTATTCTCTTTCTCCTTTTGTTACCATTCTTCCTTGCTGTTCTCCTTTCCTTACAAGGGACATATTGGTATTTATTTTCCACTGGTGGGGTTCTTCCACCGGAACCTGGCCGCCTACTTTGGGGGCTCCTGATGGGTTAGGGCAAGAAAAACTGATGTAATGGCGTTGGCTGCCTTACTTTATACTACTGACAACCTGACATCAGTCCTCAAGCGACAGCAACTGAAGCAGAAATACTAAGTCTCTGGTATTCGGGCTGGCCAAGGGCTACCCTGGTAGGGATAACCCAAATGTGATGATTGTAACCGTGAATACACTTGAACATCTACATTTATGGCAAGTGTACACAACTGTACTGTACACCTAGTCAGAGACACTTATTCAGAATTTCATAGCAAATGCTTGTGGCTGGGAATCAGATACCAGGATGCCTAAGTAACTGCCAGACAGTATTGTGAAATTGCCAGTGAACCAGTCTTTCAGCTAACCTGAAAGCTGCAGAGACAGGATATAGGACAGGATTTATCGTATAGCAGCATACTGGAATAATAATGCCCACCACCCATGAGCCTGATAAACAGCATGGAGTGGAACTGAAACAGGACAGTCACTATTACACTCCAAATGATAGACTCATCAGGAAACATTTCTGACATCAGTTATGTATATAATTGTTATTAAATAAATTAAAGATCATTCTTTTAGGGGTATCTCACAAGTATCTACCTTGTAACTCACTTGGTAGTGTATAATGAGAACTTTGTGGAACTCTGTATAATTGCATATACTGTACCTTAATTGATGGGCACCGTTTTTATTTCTAATAAAGGGGATTGTCCCATACTAGGTATGTGAAGCAGGCCAGCTTTAAGATTTAGAGTGAAATGGGAAGTGAGTCATGTGCAAACCTCTCAACTGTCCAGATTCTCACAGAATGTCCCGATTTTTGCCTCATATTTTTGATCTTTTCGTCATAAAATTTGTGGTTTTCTGGAAAGTCACTGAGCATTGAAGTCACTAAATAATGACATACATTTGAGTTTCACACTTGTTTCACATTTCATATCTTTAGGAAATGCATACTAACACTAATTTTATTATTCTAGCAACTTTCTAAGTTATATAAGAGCAATGTTATCTGAATTAACAATCTGAATGCTTTGACCTATGTGATCAGCTTATGGGTAAAAACATAATGAACTGCTGCATATGTTTTACAGAGTGTTGTTTCATGTGTGGTAACTTTAGTGGACTTTTCCTGTTGTAATTAGTTCTTGTCTTATTTACTTTTATGGAACTGATATTTCCATCACAAAATCAGGGGTACTAGCTTCTTTTTATCTTTATACCAATAAAGCATTGCATTACTATGCCTATAGTATAAAGGGGGATGCCACAACATTTTTGATGTACCCCTTTCCTGCTTTGGGGGTTAAGCCAGGTGAAGTGATCATCCATTCAGCTGATCAGTTTTATGCATGAATTGCTGGATATTTTTCATTGCTAGTTTTTTTTTTTTCCTTTCTGGGCTAACATTATTTGGTAATTATGCAGCTGTGCTTTGAAACAAAATTCAGTAGCTTTACAGCATCAAAGACAAGATCTAAATATACTGAGATGTTAAGTGCACAACCCTTTCAACTTTAAAGAATGATGAACCTTAAAGTTTCACATATGCGGTACTACAATGGGCCAGGCATGACCTCTTGACCTCTGCAACCTCAGTGAATCTTCCACAAACCTGGTACGCATGTTAATTTCCTAGGGAGAGCAGTTAATTTCATGTTCTTGCTATCCATGAACATATATAATGTTATTTTGCATGTCTACTGCAAACATATGGTCCCTTTCACCAAATTTACTCCTCTGATACTCCAAACCCAATGGCTGACCATTTGCCATTAACTAGATATACGGTCTGAATAACATTGAGGGATACATAAAAATGACCACCACTGAGATAAAATACTTGAATATCCCATGCCTTATTTTGCAAACAAATAGTTTCCCTTAGTTATGCTCTCGGTTGAATTACTTTATTTCACTCTTTGCAAGCCTTGTGGTAAACTTGATCATAGTTTTTCCTGCCTGCTGTCTCTATACCATTGAGGGTTATGTACAACTAATAAAACGTATTATGCTGTTATATGTGAAAAAAATTGAGTTGCATGTAAAACCTTGTTTCCATTTGAGGCTCATTTTGGCAGGGCTGAACTGTACTACATGTAAAGGTTTTCATTTCATAATCATAGCCTAAACATCTGGAAGTTTTGAGCTAGAAACAGGAGCATGTAGAAGCAATAAATGGGCATTATATTTCTTCACTAATATGTAATGATCCCTGATGTGTCTTTTTTGTTTTCAGTTACCAAAAAGACAGGTGAGTCTGTCATAAGCTTTAACCTTGCAATGTGTTGCTGAACTTACACAATCAAAGTCGTGAAACATAAAATGCAAGTAGCTCTGACTGGTTGCAGTAGTGCAGATTGTTCATAATAATCCATCCATCTATCCAGTCACAACCCCCTTTTTCCCATTTATGCACATGGGGCTTGGGGCATTGCATCAACAGTAAGAATAATCTAGAGACAATGTTCATACCGCTGGGTGGCTAGTCTTGCCACAGCTGGGCAACCGAATCTCAACATTGTTCATGTCACATGATGTGCCACTAAGTCAGTTTGTAACATACTTGATTTGTAATTCAGTTTGATTCTTCTTCCCTCCCCTGCTTTCAACACATTTATAACAGTTTATTTCCCTTTTCAGTTTCCACATTAGCATCATCATTTCCATTAATATAATTATCACATTGATGCTGTTCTCTACAACTAAGGCAACATAAGCAGATTGAACTTCACTTGCATCAAACGTTTGTTCCAAGTATTTTGTGCAATATACCTAAAAATGCCCTATTTAATTGAATTTTGTATATATTGCTATAAAGTGTTTTCTGAAATATAATTTTATTTTCCCACATTTCATATTTCTTTCTTTCTTTCTTTCTTTCTTTCTTTCTTTCTTGACATTTGATTAACAGGAAGGTCCAACTAGGGAGAAGCCTGTTTTCCGCAGAGGCCAGGGGAAAAAAGCTTCAAATTATTACAAAACATTTTAAGAACAATAAATCCGGTATAGTTAATCCTCATCCACGTCCTTACGTATGGGTTACGGTTCCGATATCGGAACCGAGCCAGCCATATATCAAGCTCGCGCCAGCAATAAACTCTCAAGCTAAGCAATCTCTTACCCATAATCCCCCTCTCCCTGTTACCTCAGATTTTGTTTGCCGCGTCGCCATCAGGTCGTGTCAGGCTGTTGCTCTTGAGCTAAGTGAAACCTTTTTTTGTCCTTTTATTTCAAAATAAGGACTTTTTCTCTCAGAAAAGTTGATTTTCTAATCTCTCTTACCTTATCACATTTTCTTTCAGTTTTCTAAAAATGTTTTAGTCACTTTCACCCTTTTTATCTAACGTAAGGTATCAGTTGATTACCATAGTTGGTAGATAGCCTTTCCTTTCTTTCCTTCGAGTAATTTTGTGTTTTTGTATTATTGTTGGTATTTGCCTTTCCTTTAACATGACAGATAAAAAAGGTAGTACTGGTTTTAAAAGATGTTATGATTGTGGACATAAACTACCTACTTCAGATGCACATTCTTTGTGTGTTTTCTGTTTAGGTGCGCCTCACCTAACTGTAGACCCACCCTGTGGGATTTGTAAGAATTTTTCCAACAGGACACTGATAGAGAGGAAAAATAAACTTTTGCTGAAAGGGTTACTAAAGTCTCCCTTTTCAGAGGTTATTTCTGGGTCGGAGGCCTCAACCCCTCCAAGATCTCATAAAAAGAAGTCTGAGGATGCTTCTAAGGCTAAATCTCTTCCTTCGTCCCCGGCTGGGGAGTCTCATCAACCAATAAAGAAAGCAAAGATTTCTGCTTCGGATCCGACTCTCTCAGATCCCACATCTTTGGCGCCTAGATCTTTGGCTCTGAAAAAGTCCTCAGCACCACCTATGTCTATGGCACCAATGTCCTTTGCTGTATTGGAACCGAGGGGCCCCTCAGTTCAGACTTCTTTACCGTCACCGACCTCACAGTCGGCACAGACCACCATTGTTTCAGAACCAACAGCTCAGTCCTTGTTTACTATTTTATTGGTTCCAACCTCGGCACCGAAAACTACTTCGGCAGTGACCTTTTCATCGGTGCAGACCATTACATCAGCACCAATGACTTCCTTGGTGCAGTCACCTGTAGTGCAGTGCTTTACTGCACCGTTGTTTTCGGTGCAGTCTACTGAGATGGGCACCAACCTGCCCTCATCTCTAGATAGACCTGTTTCCCCCTCAGCTGTTTCTGTTAGATCTACCAGAAGCCTCTCCCAACATGACATATTGCGACTTGTGGATCAAGTGATTTTGGTCAGAGGAATTCCACCTCTCAAGACCTATCCTTCTCCCTTGAAATCTATTGATGTAGCACAGTCTTCCCCCTCTATGGTTCCCTTTATGGATCTCTCTAAGGAGCCGCAGTTGCCTTCCTGGCAGAAAAATTTTGCTATGACCCAGGATTTGACTTTTCTCAGCCATCCTGGGACTCCCAGTTGGCAGGCAGGATCACTTAGGGGAGAGGTGACTTCCCCCTTGTGCACTCACCCCTCTTCTAGTGGACCTGCCTTCCAAGTCATGGAGAAGGCCTTGGCATCTACCGCTGATACTGTGCTTACTATCTCACCGTCCTCCTCTGGACCACTATGTACACAGGTCGCTTCTAGTGGACACCAGGCGTAGAGGTCTCAGGATATACTCCCACAGGATACCCCCTAGGTGTTGTCTTCCCCCAGCGTCTCCCTCTGAGGAAGTTCATCGGAAATCCTCATGCAAGAGGAAGCATATGGATTCCACTGAGGAGTCTCTCACTGAAGACACAGACTTTGATGATGGGGAAGGGTCCCCTCGTTCACCTTCTGACGTATCCTTTGGTGATATCCTAGAAATCCTTAGACAGAGAGGTGAATGGCAGTCCTCTAACCCGACTTCTGAGGAGTCTGTGTTCCTGCAGGCTTTTTCGCCCGGCCCCCTACCTCCTGGGTTACCCCACCTGCAGACAAACTGGTCAGGCTCGTTGTGCAGCGTGCATGGAAGACCCCTGATACTGTTGAGGCCATTTTCCGGAGGTCAGACAAAATCTTGTCCCCCCTCTGCTTCTGAACCTCATTGGTCTAAAGGTCTCCCTGTAGATGCTCTGGTGGTGACAGCTGCAACTAAGAAAGACCTGGCAGAAGAGGAAAGCCAGACTGTCCATCCGCCCAACAAAGAGTCCAGAGCATTGGATAGGATAGGGAAGCACACCTTTGCATCAGCGACCTTTGCTATCAGGCCCCTGAATTATATGGCACACTTCACCAGACTTTAAAGAGACCTAGTATCTGATCTCTCTGAAACTTTGGCAGGTGCCGTGTCTGATGAGGTCCATGACAAAGTGGCCTCTCAGCTGGCCACTATTGAATTGATTTTGAACTCCTCCATGTACTTGGTGTCCCACGCATCAGAAAGAGCAGCTAGAGCAGCGAGTTCAGGCATTGTTTTGAGATGACATGCCTGGATGCGCTTGTGTAATTTCACAGAACCCTTCAAGGCTTCCTTTCTCAATGCTCCCATCAAGTCCTCCTCCTTGTTTGGACCCAAAGTCAAAACTACATTGGCCAGGTGTGAACAGGACGGTAAGACCCTGTCTGCCATATGTGTCCATTATTCTTCCCCCCAACATGCTTTCTCCAGAAACCAAAAGAGCGGGAAGATGTGGTACAGAAAATCTCAGGGTCCTTTCTGTGACACACAGGCCGATTTTTCCCCTAGGGGCAGAGGTGGAAACTCACAAGGAAGACACCCCTTTCAGGGCAGAGGGGGTCCACGTAATCAGGGTTCCAGAGATTCCTTCTCCGGGCAATCCTACCAGCGTTCCTGAAGAGCGGCCCAACCCCTTTCCTCTGGAAGTGGTTGGGGGATGTTTCTCTTTGTACCCTTCTGCCTGGCTAACCATTAGCAACGATTCTTGGGTATAAAGGATAATAACCAGAGGTTACAAGATCCCCTTTGAACTTTGTCCTGTCCCTCCATCAAGATTTTCCAATGTTCCACCCAGTCAAAGGAAAGAAGCAGCTCTAGAGATTACAAAGCTGCTAAACAAAAGAGTCATCCAAGTAGTCCCAACAGACCAGATAGGATCCGGATTCTACTCTAGACTATTTTTGGTGCCAAAGAAAACCGGGGACTGGAGACCAATTTTGGATCTCAGTGTGCTAAACAAATTTGTGAATGTGCAAAAAGTTTGGATGGTCACTATACAGTCTATCATTCCTCTCTTGGAAAAAGACGATTGGATGTGCTCGATAGATCTTCAGGATGCGTACTACCACATAAAGGTGGACAGACCATCAAGAAGATTCCTGCGCTTCTGTGTGGGAACCAGTCATTACCAGTTCAGAGTACTGCCCTTTGGACTCTCTACAGCCCCCAGAGTGTTTACAAAGTGCATGGCAATTGTCACAGCTCACCTGCGACTTCAAGGTTTTCAGGTTTTTCCACATCTAGACGACTGGCTCCTCTCTGCCCCCACCAGACACCTATTGGAGGAAGCCCTGGCATACTCTCTCAATACTATTGAAAAGTTGGGCATAACAATAAACTGGCAGAAATCCAATCTCACCCCCTACTCAGTCCACAGAATTCATAGGGGTCATTTTGGACTCAAAAACTTGCAGAGCGTCCATACCGGAACACAGACTATCAAGAATCAGACAGCAACTGTTACCAATTCTCTCAATGGAAAAGTCCACAGCTCACTCGATCCTGCAGCTGTTGGGCTCCATGGCAGCTTGCATCACCATTGTCCCCTTAGCTAGGTTTCACATGAGGCTTCTACAATGGCTACTGCTCACCCAATGGTATACTTTTCAGCTTCCCCTTTCAGCCAAAATTCACATAACTCAGAGATACAAACAAGATCTAAAGTGGTGGTTGAACCACAACCCATCACAATGGTCTCACCCCTACTCCCCTCAGAAGCCCAAGGCTTCAGTGACCACGGACAAATTTTTTACATAATTTAGGTGTTGTGTTACATAAAGTATTATTGAAAGAAGCTGCCTGTCTTCCATCTTATATCAAAGATTCTTTTGATTTTTTGGAAAAAATTAAATCAGTTATTTGGAATAAGAACATGTTTTGGATTACTTTAGACGTGAAGAGTCTTTATACGAACATCCAACATAAATTTGGTCTAGAAGCTGTGTTTAACAGCATGGGAGACTCACCCCTCACACATTATATATTAGATCTTGTACAATTTTGCTTAGAAAATAATTATTTTTATTTTGACAACTTAATTTTCCATCAAATACAAGGAACAGCAATGGGTGCACCGTTTGCCCCAATGTATGCGAATATATTTATGGGCTTGGTAGAGAATGAATGTATCTATAAGAATGATTTTGTAAAGAAACATGTGAAATTGTATTATAGATACATAGATGATTTGATATTTTTGTGTGAGGGTGGATATGATGACATAGAGAATTTTGTACAAGAAATCCAAATTAATAGATTTAAAATCAATTTTGATGGGTTACAATATGGGCAGTCAGTCAACTTTCTAGATATTAACTTACAAGGGATTGTCGGTTTGCCTATAATTACAGGTTTATATAGGAAATTTGGGGACCCACATGATTTTTTACAAGCAACTAGTTGCCATCCAGCACATATTGTTAGAGCATTGCCATATGGTGAATTTTTAAGAATTTCTAGGTTATGTCGTAATGATGAAGTGTTTTATAAAGAAATTCAAACTACTAAAAGGATGTTTTTGAATAGAAATTATGATAGTAAACTAGTGGATGCTGATATAGAGAAAATTATAAATATGAGACATGATAGGTATAATAAGAAAAAGATTACTAATAGTTACACAGTAAATAGAGAAAAACAGATGGATAATAATTTATTTGTAGTGTCTACATACAATGTATGTAGTGATATGATAAAACATAAGATACTACATTTTTGGGAGTTTTTAGAGAATTATGATGAATTAAGTAATTTAAAAATAAAAAAAATATTTTTTTCCTACAAAAGAGGGAAGAATATTAAGGATATGGTGGTACAAACAAATTTTTTTAACCCAGGGAACAAAATACCACTACAACCATTAAGTATAGGTACATTCCCATGTAGGAAATGTCAGGCTTGTCCATTTGTATATAGAACTTTTTCTAATATTAATAATATACCATTTTATTCAAGTGGTTCATACTCTTGTAGAACTAATAGGGTGGTTTATGCTATCACATGTGGATGCCATAAGTTTTATATAGGGCAAACTAAAAGAATGTTTAAAGTCAGGCTGTTAGAACATCTGAGGGATATAAAAAATAAAAAAATTGAGAGCCCTTTGGCTCAACACTTTTATGAATTTCATAATGGTAGCACTGACACTTTAAAAGCAACTATTTTACAACAGATAGCAAAGTCAGAGTCTGATGTTGCAGTTGTGGCAAAATTACTTTTAAAGTATGAAACTGTTTTTATTTTAAAGTTTGGCACTTTAATACCTAGAGGCTTAAATACAGAATGCTGCTGGAAAAATGTGATTTAATTGAGTAATTTTATTATTTAATTGTATAATAGTTTTATTGATTGATTGGTGTGATTATATAAACTGTGTTATGGTATTGAAACTTTACTCCTTGAAGGCTTACAGTGGCCGAGGCGCTAGAGTTTGAAGATAATAAACCTGATTTGGATCCTGGTTGCTGTTTCTGTGTTGTGCTGAATTCAACCTCCCTGATGGGGTGGGGAGGGCTATGTCAGGATCAGACAGTCCAAGGCACTTGGTACGAAGTAGAGGCCCATCTGCATATAAATGTTTTAGAGCTGAGAGCGGTGCTTCTGGCATTGCAGGCATTCCATCCCTTGCTGCCATCAGGGACAATTGAGATACAATCAGACAACATGGTGGTAGTCTGGTACATCAACAAACAGGGCGGAACCAAATCCTACCCCTCTGTCGAGAGGCCATGAGGATATGGCAATGGGTGATGGCTACCAACCGCTTTCTTCTAGCAACGCACATTCCCGGGAGTTCCAACGTGATAGCAGACAGACTCAGCAGGTGCATTCTTCAACCTCACGAGTGGTCCCTGAATCATCTCATAATGGCAGAGATCTTCCACTGTTGAGGCCATCTGTGCTACGACCTCTTTGCATCCCCGACCAACTTCAAATGCAGCAACTACTTTGCCCTGATTCCCCCTCCAGGACAGTCACCCAGGGACGCTCTATTTTACGATTGGCCCTCAGGTCTTCTTTATGCCTTCCCACCCACTCCCCTCATTCCCCAGTTTCTGAAGAAAGCCTGTCGATTGAAGAGCAAAGTGATCCTTATTGCTCCATATTGGCCTCATTAGATTTGGTTCCCCTTTCTGTGGCCTCACCTGCTAGATCAACCATGGATTCTTCATCCAACATCGGAGTTGATCTCCCCATCCGCAGAATCTGATTCACCCCAACCTGCACAGTCTGAAGCTCACAGCTTGGCTCCTCCAATTCCCTTGATTGCCAGGCAAAATGATCTTCCATCACAAGTACGGGACATTCTTATTGCATTTCATAAGCCCTCCACTAGAATGACTTATCTAGGCAAATGGAAAAGATTTACCTGTTGGCTGAAAGATAAGGAAATTGATCCCTTTTCAGCACCGGTGTCGATGGTACTCGAATATCTAACCGCCCTATTTCAATCGGGGCTGTCAGCATCTACCATTAGAGTACATTTGGCTGTGATCTCTAATTTCCATGAGAATGTCCAAGACTCCTCCCTCATGTCTCACAAGTTATGTAAAGCCTTCATAAAGGGTGTGAATCATCTGAAACCCCCTTTCAGGGAACCTATTCAACCTTGGGATTTATCTTTAGTTCTTCAAGCTCTGACATTGCCCCCTTTTGAACCAACTGCTTCATGCGACCTCAAATATCTGTCATGGAAGACCTTGTTTTTGGTCACTATTACTTCTGCCAGACATATCTCTGAGCTTCAGGCCCTATGTACAAAGAGTCCATACTTGATTTTTCATCCAGACAGGGTATCCTTAAGAACTAACCCTTCCTTCTTGCCAGAAGTAATTTCTGAAATGTCTATTAATCAGACCATTGAATCGCCAGTGTTTTTTCCTGATCATTCTAATGAGAGAGAGTACTGTCTACATACCCTAGACATATACAGACAACACAGTTTCTATTTGCAAAGGACTAAATCTTTCCATAAATCAGACCAGTTATTCTTGGCTTTTTCTGGATCTAGATTAGGATGTGCTGTTGCTAAGGTCACACTGGCTAGATGGTTAAAAGACACTGTGACCCATATTTATTCGCAACACAATACTTCTTTGCCAACTACCATCAAGGCTCATTCAACAAGGTCATTGGCAACTTCTGCTGCCTTCCATGCCAGAGCTTCTTTACATGACATATATGCAGCTGCAACTTGGGCCACACCTTATACCTTTATCAATCATTACAAGATGGACTTGGCCTCCAGGGGAAGAGCATCTTTTGGTTCTATGGTGCTCAGGAATGTCCTTCCATGAAAGCCTCCCAGGAATAGAGGTAGCTGGGGACTCTGTCTCATACGTAAGGAAGTGGACGAGGATTAACAATATCAGATAAAGATGTTATGTCTTACCATAACGTTCCATTTGTATTATTGATCCTCGTCCACTCATTACGACCCTCCCTCCTTCTCCCTCCTATGGCTTCTAGTGGATCTCACCATCCTTCTCTTTAGGTCATTTGACCAGAAGTAACCTCTACCTTTTTCTGACTCGCAAACTCAATCTGAGGTAACAGGGAGAGGGGGATTATGGGTAAGAGATTGCTTAGCTCAAGAGTTTATCGCTGGCGCAAGCTTGGTATATGGCCAGCTTGGTTCCGATATCGGAACAGTAACCCATACGTAATGAGTGGACGAGGATCAACAATACAGATGGAACATTGTGGTAAGACATAACTTCTTTTTTTACAATCTTCAAAAATAAAACAAAAACATCTGCCATTGAAATAATTATAACAAATAAGACATAACATAAAAACATTGGTTAAGCATTGATACAAAGTATATGACAATAATTTAATATTTAGAGAAATTTTAGACAGTTTGTTGAGAAATTATAGGCAAGTTATTCTAAAATGAACAGGAATTGCAATATGAAGTGATGGAAAACAGGCTTATTGTATATTTAGAGAGAAAGTCAGGGAAGAAAATGAGATAACAGTAAAGAATTAAGTAAAAAGGGGAAAGTAAGGCGGTATAAGGAATGAAAAGGTACTTGTTCACATTTAGGGATATTGCTTATCCTAGTTCTGAGCAAGAACAGAGATAGATTTTAGCTAGAAAGTCTTTCAGAGTGCTTTTGAAAGATGCAAGGGAGGGTATAGACCTGATGGAGAGAGGTAAGGAGTTCCAGGCCTTAGCAAGCTTGTATGAGTACAGACAATCCCCAGCAGATTTGCTTTTGTTCACTGGACCACAATGACTGACTGGGAACATAGTTGCGTAGAGTGTTTTTTTAGTGCTGGTCAGGCAGATGGATGCTGGGTAATTTTATAGGTGGTAAGAAGTTGTGTATATGTTAGTTGATGTGGCAGTTCTAACCAATTTAGGGTTGTAGTGCTATACAGTGGTGGGTTCTGAAAGGGGCATTTCCTGCAAATTTAGCAACTTTATTATAGCATTGTTCAAGTTTTAATTTTTGTGAAACCTGGAGGTTAGTAAGGATGTGAGCACCATAAAGAAGAGTGGGGAACAGATACATAGTGGCTAGTGTAATTTTAGTTGCGATGGTGAGAACATTTTTGGCCCTGTAAAGCATCTCCTTTTTTTGAAGAGTTTTTCTTATCAATTTTGTGTATGCACGTCAAATACAAGATTATCATCCACTATCACCCCTTATAGTTTGTAAAGTGACTTCAATTGTTGTATTATCAAGACAGAGGACTTTACATTTAGTTTTTTTCATGAGAGAGGAATTTGGGGAAAAAGTAGCAGTTTGATCTTTTTTGGGTTGTGAGTCATAAAGCCATGTTTCAGTGTCTGTTAAAGCTTCCTTAGTAATTTTTTGGGGGTGTACCATGTTGTCAGATCTGCAAATGAGAGTGGAATCATCTGAATATTGTATTAGGATGGCCTGTTGTATGGATGTATAAAAGGTGTTAGTGAAAATGTTAAAGAGGAGGGGATCGGGGACAAAACCTTGTGGTACACTGGTGGTGACTAGGAGGTAAGGTGAGAGCATGGAGTGCCATTTTACTGACTGATACCTATTGGACAGGTAGCTTTTGAACCACGGAAGAATGGGCTGAGAGAGACCTAGTCAGGAAATTTGAAGAAGAAGTTTGCTGTGACAAACTGTGTCGAAGGCTTTAGACAAGTCTATAAATAAAGAAGAGACTAGATTGCCATTATCTTTAGCTTTATTGACAGTATCTATAAAGGTTGGAAGGGCAGTGCTAATACTATCGGAAGGATGGAAGCAATTTGTGTAGGGGATAGGAGTTCTAACTGCTGAAGATGATTTAGTAAATTATTTTGAATACATATATTGTCTTTAAACAGTCTTTTGCCAAATGACATATTTATGAATTATATCCCACCCCTATAAGAAATTCCTCATTCCAAGCACTAATTCATTAGTATGCCAGACAAATTATTCAGTGCATTATTTTACATTGATAATTGCACCAACATAATTCACCCCATGTCCAAAACCCATCATTATGTCTGACTTTCTCAGGACTGTATATGGCATAATGGATATCCTTTAAATGACATCCTCACCAAACCTTTCATTATACTTGCAGATCTAAACTGAATAAGAACTCTTCTTTTGCAAAAATCAAAGTTTGCAGTCTGTAGTTCTTTTATTCATAATGAAAAAGACCATCTCATTATTCAATCTAACATCAAAAGTGACTTTTGATCCAAATGAATTAATGTCTTTATTTCTAAATTAGGAAAACCTAACAGCTTCAGTACAGTCCATCCACTGCTACTGAGCCACACCTGACAACAAACGTAATCTTATCAATGGCTACTGTCACCTACAAAGGTCATTAGACAACTACTTACGTCACATACATATAATGCTTGCACACTTATCAACAATTCAGAGTTGTCAATCTACATACTACATCTTTGGAATGTTGGAAGAAGTCTACCGCCCCAAAAAATCCACACAAACACAAAGAGAACAAGCAAACTCCACACAGATGGCAAAACAGATGAGAAATGAACCTTTGAAACCTCTTCTTGTGAGGTAACAGTGCTATTCACAGTGGTGTTGTGCCATCCATCAGTACAGCCATCCAGAAACTATGTCTATCAGCAAACAGAGTTACCCACATAATGGAACCACAAAGCATTCCTTCCACACTATAAAATCTATGTAGTTTTAATATCTTGTCAATCTGCTGTGCTGTATGTGACTAAAGACACCACTTACTTCTCTTTAATTCTCTCAGCAATAGAATATGACCATTTGGAAGACACAATTGAATCATTGTTCACCTTTCCTGTCACAGATTATAAAGAAAACAATTATTCCTGCAACTGCAATCCAGGATGTTAGTTGCTATGAAATCCATCATATCACCCCGTAAAACAATACCATATTATTATCCTTCACATTAGACAAACATGACATCTGTGAGTAACACTGCACATCCAGTACTCTTTATTATCCTGTATTATCTGTCTTCTTGTGATGTTCTGCTAGGTGTTTCTGGTGGACAAAGTATGGCAGGTGCATGCCCACATTGCAAGGACAGGAAATCTTGTTGCATCTACTGGAATGTGAACAAGGCAAACTATTTGGATTGTGGAGTTGACATTCAACAAAGAAGATAAAAAGCTGAAGTCGGCCATTTATAGAAAGCCCACCTTTTCAAATTCTTACTTGGAATATAACAGCTGGCACCCAGCCCATCAGAAAAAATCAATTGTGAAAGGGCAAATGGTATGGGCAGCCAGGATGGTTACCACAGAGAATGAATTCATTAATGAATTATTTTTTATTAAACAGTTGTTTTGTAAGACAGAGTACCCACATGAAATGTTAAATAAATAAGTGAAGAAGTCAAACAAAAATGTAGGATTGGCCTTTATAAGCCAATTTTAGCAGGTGGAGATTGGCTAAGTGTAAGTTTGCAGAGTAGGAAAGGGGGCATGAAAAATAACTATTCTGTAAGCTTCATTACAGCATTCAACTTGGACACTTTCAATGTGGTGGATATTATTCAAAATAAATGGGAAATTTTGAAATATGACCATAATGTAAAACAGAGAGTGGGTAAACTGCCAAAGATAGTTTACAAGAAGGACAGATCCTTTAAGAATATTTTGGAGACAGCTGGTCATGCAAACAATGTGTATACGTATAGAAGTAAAGGGAATTTTAAGTGCAGAATGTGCACATTTTGTCCATTTATATTGGAAACAGGCAACTGGTATAAGTTAAATGACACCTCCAGATTTATTAATGGGCATTTCAATTGCTGCAGCCGTAATGTAGTATATGTGGCAAAGTGTCAGCAATGCCCCATATTCTATGTAGGGAAAACCAGTAGGCATTTCAAAAACAGAATTGCTGAACATTTATTAGATATCAGACATGGTAGGTTGACCAATGCCTTAAGTAGGCATATAAGAGAGTGTAGGGACCATGAAGTTTTTAGCCATTCACCAAGTTGTTAAGGATTCTCAGGGAAGAAATTTGGATATACATCTAGAGATATACGAGTTAAAATGGCAATTTTGTTTAAACGCAACTAAGTACTCAGGCATTAATGAGGTTACTACCATTACATGTTTTAAAACTGAAGAATTTTATGGGATAGAGTATCTTTTATACATGCATTTTTTATTGAATGTATATATTATCTATTTGTTTCAAATACAATTGTATGTTTTGATATATTTTTAAATGATGTTTCTTATTGTTGGTTGCAAAATTCATTAATTAGTTAATTGTTTAATTGAGTTGCTATTTAAAGACTGGGTGGGGCTGTATGGATTATTCTGAGGAAGTCCCTTGAAGTGGGAAGAAAGCACATAACTCTCACGTTGTACACCCTCACTGGCATGACCTATGGATGGTATCAAAGCAAACAGGATGAAGCAGCCAAATTGTGACTCAGAAAACAAGAGCCGTGTTTCAAACAGAAAACATGAGTTGCGTACCATAGATTATGCACTTTATTAAAAATAAAAAACAAACGAAAAAAACACATGTAGTCGTACTATGCACATATTCAATAAAAATGAAGTTTCTCTAGTCATCCTCTCAAAATAAAAAAAATATTGCCCATTATTCTTCAGTAGAAAGATACATATTGTAAGTGAGTTTGTGCACAAAAAACTGTAAAGCAATTAAGACAAGTGTTACTGTTAGAAGAGTATAGAAAAGGGAACAGATCAACAAAAATCCTTAGAAAGATAGGCATGATAAAAGCAATGTGCAGTATCAGAACAAACCAGGATCTTTTGTACACTATTGCAAATAATAAACTAAAGAGGTCAGCACAGGCAGAAACATATTGAAGATATGCAGATAATATGCAGATAATATAAAGAAAAAGTACAAAATAAGCAATTCATTGATGACCCATTTTTTTTCTAGAGAATTAGGAAGCAAAGCATAAGGAATAGACACACCACAAAAAAAGAAGAAATAAACACATTTTGGAGAAATATCTATGAAGACCCTGTGGAACATAAAGATACTGAATGGCTAGAAGTAAATGACACACTAAGAAGTTCAACTGTACAGGATATGAAACAGAATAAAGTAATGGTCAGAGCAACTGAAACAAAATTAAGAAAAGCTCCTAACTGGAAAACTCCATGCCCAGATGCAGTACCTAACTTTTGGCTAAAAGTATTAACATCTTTACTTATATGCACATCCTGAATAGACACCATCCTTGTTAACAACATGAAAACAGTACTCCTCCTGAAGAGTGATCCTGCAAGCTATCCTAAAAACTATAGGTCAACAACTTGCCTTCTGATAATGTATAAACTATATACTGCAATTGATGCCACGTTTGTAGTCACTTAGAAGAAAACTCAGTCCTGGCAATAGAACAAAAATATAAGAAAAGAAAGTCATATGGAATAAAGGATAATTTGTTGTTCAATAAAGTCATAATGGAGAAGTGTAAAAAGGACAAGAATCTAAGTATGGCATGGATATATTACAAAAAAGCATTTGACAGCATCCCACATTAATGGATAAAGGAGTGTTTACAGATGTAAATGATAGACCCTGCACTGATCAGTTACATTACAGTGGCCATGAAAAAGTGGCACACCACTCTGCAGCAAAGCTATGATAAAGGATGAATCATTGTCCCAGGGATAAACATTCAAAGGAGGTTATTCCAGGGTAAATCTTTGTCACTGCTGCTCTGTGGTCTTGCCATAACCCATTAAGCTGTCTACTTAACAGATTAGGTCATGGCTACAATTTGGCCCCCAGAAAACAATCAAGTGTATAAACTTTTCATCTTCTTTTTGTGGATGATTTAAAACTGTATAGTTCATCAAATGAGGAGCTGAAAGCACAACTGCAAGTGGTTAAAACTTTATGATGATATAAGACTACTAGCTGGTCTTGATAGGTGCGCAAAAGCAACACTGAAAGCAGGAAAGCTGCAGCACTACAAAAATATCAGTCTGGGACAAGATGTGATATAAATGAACTTGAGCAGGAGGGACTGTATAAATATTTGGGAATTGATAAAGGGTCGACAATTAAACATGATCAAATGTGAAAAAAAAACAGTAAGGAATATCTTAGAAGACTAAAATTAATATTGGAAACAGCCCTGACATCTAGGAACAAAGTCCAAGCTATAATTCAATTTGCCCTTCCTGTTCTAACTTACAGTTTTGGAGTGATTGACTGGTCCCAAAATGTATTGGATCAGTTGGACAGAAAAACTAGAAAAAATGCTTCGTACTTATCAAATAATATATATAAAAATGATGTTGTATATTCCTTGTTCTAAAGGAGGTATTGGCCTCCTCGAAACTGATCATAGGACTGCATACATATCTGCTGACTTCACCAGATACAAACATACTGAAAGTTTTAAAACATAAGAGGAATAAGTTTAAGATGACTTAGTTTAGCAGAAGCTTATTGGTGTCAAGCAGAAATTGAAATCAAATCAGAAGTAGACAAAAATCAGGCAGGAAATGAATGTGCAAAAAAAGAAAGAAAGAAAAGCTCACCCAGATTCTGCCACAGCTAGCTGTGAGGGCAAGGTTAGTTTGTTTCTGCTTTCTTGTATTTTGTATTGCTTCATTGCCGTCTTCTATTTTGTACATTGTGATTTATTCTCTTTACACTGTATTTCATTTGCATTCTGCTTTTAATCACATATTTAAATTAGGAAAGAGACCACATCTGTGTCTTTTGTGAGTCACACATAAATTAAGTTTTTCTCCACAGTCCCACTCTGGTGTGTTACGTTTTTAAAGTCCACTATCTTTCTGGTTACATACCCCTTATATTAATTTGACCACATATTTCCTTTCCTCTCCTCTTTCATTGGCTTTTGTGAGTAAGCACAGAATTATCACTTTGTGAAATCACTCCCCTTCAATTGTTTAAATTTATTGGCCATCCCACTGTATTCCATAGAACCAGAATACAAAGTGCCTACCCCTACAAATCTATCTTGTTCTTTTAAAATTAGTGGCTCTCTGCTTAGATAGCTAAAGCTTAAGTTGCTTTCTCTTTCATATCTAACTGCTTAGTGCACACTGCAGCTCTTAGGATATTAACCCTTTTTTCCAGATTTTAAAAGTAAGATCTGCAACATCTGCTCTAAGACCACCAATTATTGGACAGCACACATTCTGCCTCTTAATAATCATCTTGGGATTACTGCTTCTGTTTTGCTCCTGGTGAGAAATGGAGCATAGGGACATCATTTCCTGGAGACCACTGCCTAATAACTGCTTCATAGGTGCCAGCTTGAAATTTGTGCTTATATTTTGCTCCTGGTGAGAGAAGGAGCAGAGGGCATTGATTACTGACTGTTTCTGATTGGACAGTGAGTATCTGTGTTTGATTTTCCTGATTGGTTTGGTTTCTATTCAAGTCATCTGCCAGGAAAAGGCTACAACAAGCCTACAGACTCTTGCATTAACTGGGACAAGACTGTGGATCACCAACATCCTGTGGCCTGCTTCTCATCTTGGTTTTGGTGCTACTGTTTTGCTTGTGGTAAGAGAAGAAGAAAAGGAGCATTGTATCCCAGCAGTGTGAAGCTGTGGTGACACCAACACTAGCAAAGCTTGGCAGTAGCCATGTGGGCGAATCCTCTCTTTTCATCATTCTTGATAAGCTAATTATTTGCAGTAACTACTGCTTGAGTAGCTTCTATCTTGAGATTATCTATCTAAATACTTCATCCGTAAATCATCAGTCTAATTATTAATTACCCCTCAGGTCTTTGTCAGTGCCATGTATAGCTGCAGACATCATAGGCTGACATTTTCCTGTAAAAGCACCATTGTAATATTACCAATCCCTAGCTGCACACAGGACAACTAGTTTACATTGATGAGCACTGGACCCAGAGTTGCAAACCAGAATCTCCTGACATTACTTTAAATTCTCACTTCAGCTGTCTAATCAATTAAAAAGGGTCTGTTGCCATGGATGTGAACTTTCCCACTATCCCCATTTCCAGCCTGGTGGATATGGGCATCCTGAGACAATGCAAACATTGCCTCATGTTTACTGACAACCAGTTAATCATCAAGCAAACTGATATATGTGAGAGATGTAGTTACACAATGTCACTGGAGGCAATGCTCTCACATAAAACCATTTCTAATGTTAATAAGGTCGTCAGTAGTACACACGCTGAGCCCATCACACACAATACAAAGCAGACACATAGACCTATATATGCTGAAGCACTTAAATATAACCTTTCTAAACCTCAAAAACATCCTAGATGAAGTACACATAACAAATACCCTCAGCACTCCCAAATGCACTCTTTTAAAACAACACCCACATCAACATTTACAGCCACATCTCATGGAGCCTCTATTTCTAAGCCCATAAGGCCAGCCATCACAGTATCCAATATACTTGTCATTGGAGACTCCAGTGTGAGACACACTGTTGTCCCTCTCATGAGTTTGAGTAAGGATAAAGTCATGGTCAGTTGCTTATCAGGAGTCAGGATTCACCACATTATTCACAGACTCAGGTCATTGGACCAAAAATACCAGTATGACTCAGTAATAGGCTATGTGGGTGTAAATGACCTGAGACATACCTCCCTAAACTATGTGAAGAGAGAGACATCATGAAGCTCTCGGAATATGTGTCCCAGGCAGGTATGAGCCTAGCATTGAGCAGCATTTTACCTTCTCCAAGGATAATGCCACAACACAAACAAACGATGACTGACTTTAATAATTCACTTAGTTTCTGGTGTCATTCTAAGGTGGTGTGATATTTGTCAGCATGGAAGGAGATGGTCAGTAGACCATGCTGTTTTGCCAGGGGTGGTCTGCTTCTCTCCCCTCTAGGCTTTTGAATATTAGCAAAAATATTGTCCTCCCTCATAGTGCCCTTTTTTAGTCAATGGTAAACGGAAAGTACTTGCCAAGAAAATCTAAAGGTGTTACTGCTCAATACTTGGCATCTAAACAAAAAAACTTCACCCCCTAGAAGCTCTCTTCACTCTAGAGAATGCTGACATCTGTGCACTGTGGCATGGTTTAAAGATTTGGATAACATACCAACAGTGCAAGATTATAATGCCTTCCACAGTTAGGAGCAGCCTCTACACAGACAGGGACTAAAGGTGAAGGTGTCTCAATTTACATCAAAAATAAATACACCTCAAGGCTGTTCAAACAAGACAATGCAGGAGCTTCTCCACATTCAAATCACGATAGGCAAAATTCAATACCACTTCATTGTGGGTCTATACTGAATCAGTGAACACTTAAAAAAGCGAAAGCTGATTCATCGACCATATGTAAGCAAAAGCTTACAATCCCGAACACCTAGAACAGCAATTTTTTTTCCCTGGGCCGGTTTTGGGAGTTTGCCGCTTCCTCCACTGTGGTATGATCTTGGAGTTGGTATATTTAAGTAGGGGTGGGGTGGGGGCTTATATAATGTTTTAAGATTTTTTTTTTTTTGTGGAACAGTGATTCTTTTCCCAGGGAAAAAAATCACTGTTCTGAGTGTTCGGGATTGTAAGCTTTTGCTTAAATAGGGTTGATGAATCAGTGTTCGCTTTTTTAAGCATTCGCTGATTCAATATAGACCCTTCATTGCAAACTGTAGGTTCCCCTCTATGACCCTGGAAACCCAATACCATGTACTTAAACTTATTGGAAACATCCACCATCTAACCCAATACCATATTCATGGGTGACTTTAATTACCTCACTATTAACTGGGACTCATATACAACACCAAATGTACAAGCACAGAGATTCCTGGAGTTTGTAAACTCAAAATCCCTGGACCAGATTGTCAATACAACAGCTAAGGGTGCAACCATACTGTGTGCAGTCCTCACTGATAAGGGAGAGTGTTGCATACCCCCTAGTGCAATGTATTCTCTGGTAAGGTCAGACCACAAAATGGTCTCATTTGAAGTAAAAATATAACTTGAAACCCCAGCTAACCCTGAAATATTCAGGAACTAATGCTAACTTCCTACTATTAAGTGATAACCTGGCAAAATTTCATAAACCTTGAGGACACTGCTGCCTACAAGGAACTGTTCACAGAAGCGTTATACAAGCATGTTAATAGCTGCATAGAGGCAGCTCTATCCACCAGGAACTAACTCAAAAGACAAGCCACTCTGATGGAATCACAATATCTGTAAGCTGTAAAACAGAAGGAAGAAAATTTTGGCAAAAAATAGGAGGTGCAGTATACATCAAAATAAAAGCACTCTCATCAAACTAAACAAACAACTCAAATGACAAATAAAATCTACCAAAGCTAAATTTGAGGTAAATTTGGCCTCCAAGGCCAAGGAAAACCACAATGGATTCTTTAGCTATGCCCACAACCCCAAAGGTAGTAATACAATTGTGTGCAGAGCTCATTGTTAATGGAGCCAAATATACTGAGCCAGAAGATAAATCAACCCTACTGACTGACAACTTCAGCTCCAATTTTTCCCATCTCTCCGCTTCATCCTTCCTTCAGGAAACACCATCAAATATAACCCCACCTGCTATCACTAGGGAACAGGAACTTAATGATCTCTCTAACGCCAAGAACATTGCATCAGTGGGTCCAGACAGAATCCCAGAATGCCTTTTAAATAGCATGAAACATGACCTATCAGGCCCTCTGGAATTGTTATTTAACTGCAGCCCCCAAACAAGCTTTGTGCGTCATGACTGGAGAATAGCAACAGTCTTCTGTCTGAACAAAGATGGCCATCTACAGACCCTGGATACTACAGACCCATAAGTCTCACTAGTCCCATGCAAACCCATGGATAGAATTACCATGGAAATAATCAATAATGACATAGGAAACCTCCAGACATTGGACGCAAACCAATTTGGTTTTGTCAAGGGTAGGTCACACCTACTCAGTCTGGTGGACTTCTTTGAGAAGGTCGGCAAAGCAATGGCTGAGAGCAAAATGGTTCACACTGCCTACCTTGACCTGGCCAAGGCATTTGACACAATAACCCACTTGGGCATTGTTGACAGACTTAAGAGGTTAAGTTCAAACCCTTATGTCACCCAGTGGATAGCCAGTTGGCTCACAGACACCACCCAGGAAGTTAGAACTGTGTAGTCCACCTCTACAAAGAGGCCAGTCACAAGCAGAGTCCCAAAGAGATCACTCTTGGGATCACTCTTTTTTTGGCATTTACTTCTGTGTAGTCAAGGACAATGTCAACGCCCTCTGGCTGACTAAAAATGCAGTTGATTGCAAATTAGGAGCTGTCATCAAATCCCCCACTGACACAAATGTCCTCTAGGAAGGACTGACACAGACGGACAAAAAATGGTGTCAGAGCCATGGACTAATACTAAATGCCAAGAAATGAATAATAGTATGCTTCAGGAAGTCGTCCACCTAGGTAACTGTTCTATTGATAACATACCCCTTAGAGTTGACCTAGTAATCAGGGACTTGGGGGGGACACAGCCATAGACAGTAATCTAGCCTTTGACCAACACATTTCTACAGTACTGAGGAAATCATTCTATGTTGGGCTCTTTTGATAGTGAAGGTTGCATACCCCTGAAATAGACCTTTCTCTGCTCTTCACCATTGAGAAGACCTATTTTATTTTATTTTTTACTTTTTAACTTTATTTATTTATTATTTTGTTGATCTTCAGCTTTGAAATGGGGGGGGCATCAGTTTGGGGAGCATCAGTTTGGGGAGCTCCACAAGGTACCAACTACGCTAGCTCTGGCTCTGCTGTTCATTATGACTATTGCACCCATTTTATCTGCTTGCTTGATAATGATATCTAGGTTCCGGTACAAACTCTGAATTTTCTTGCTCATATGGTGATAAATTTAACATTTGAGAAATGCTGTTTCATTATAAATGTCATATGGCTACTGTTCATATAAATTCTGAAAGGCTACAATTACAAGATTGCTTATGGGAATAAGACTGTTGCTCCTCATAAGTTTAGCAGCTAAAGTAGCATTTTGTACTTGAAAAAGTATCTTTAAGTTAAGGTTTCTGTTCTAGAAAACAGTCTTAATTCAGTCAATGAGTATACTAAACGCACACTAACAGTAGGAATAACAAATAATCCTTTGTTTAACAGTGAAATTTCAGCATCAGGTAATGAATGGTCCTAAATACTTAACGATATGTGCACAACTTAACCTGTTGTGTTTGGATCTGCGCCTTGTTTCAGGGCCACATGTTTCCTGACCCTCTGACTTTAATTCTTCTTACTTTGTCTATTTGTGCTGGTAAAATCAACGTAATAGATGAGGGAGTGGTGCAAAACTCATCTGCAGTAGATGTAGGTGAATGCACTATACCAGAGGCACCTGCTAGTAAGGTAGAGGATACCAAATTAGTTTCATAATCATCTTTAGACTGTCAGTTATTATTCAATTCATCTCTAGGCATAAAATGTATTTTGGAGTAATAGTAACATGAAGATTCAGATGTGAACTGCTCAGAAAGTAAGCATATTCCTAACATAACAGTAACAGATGAATCTCATTACACATCTCAGAAATAAAAAGACTTGTTCATATTTACAACTGACATAAAGGAAAATGTATACATGTTTATGCACACTATATATTCAACATGAGCAGTTCAAGAATGACTTTGGGAGAGGAAGGAAGAGAACAAGGGGAAAGAATACTTAAAAATGTGTCCACTCTCAGCTTCTGCAATACCTTACCAATCACAACCTACTCTCGAACACACAACACAGCTTTCACCCCGGCCACAGCACCATAACTACCCTCCTCAACTTTACCAATACAGCAAAGCATCACAGAAACAATGGCAGTCTAGTCTCAACCCAATTCCTTGATTTGTTCAAAGCATTTGATACAGTATCTCATCAAAAACTTCTCTGTGAACTTTCTTCCCCAGGACTCAGTAATCTATCCCCTATCTGTTTTCTTAGCTACCTATCAAACTGACAGCAAGCTGTAAAATGGCATGAAGAATTCCCTCATTTCCTACCATTTACAGTCAGAGTATCCCAACGATCAGTCCTAGGGCTCCTCCTTTTTATTAATAAAGTCCACACCATCTCCAAGCAAGTAACCTTAGCCCAATATTCAGATGACTCATCATCTCAGCAGCCACACTAAATCACCCCCGATCATCACACATTAGGCATTCCTTTCCAAAGAATCCTGGCTATCAGACTCAGGCTTACTTTTCAATGCAAAAAAGACCAGACTGATACTTATAACCTCCAAACATTACTCTGTACAAAAAGAAAAGCATTCCATATTCTATCATCAAATAACACAACAATCAAAACAGTTTCTCAGTCTAAACTTCTAGCAGTCTTACGTGATGACAATCTAAGATATGACTGACACCTACTCCAAGTCATAAATAAAAAACAAAGAATGCTAGGCTTCCTCTACAGGGCCAAACATTTTTCTCAGAGAAAATACTAGAGAATCTGTACCTAAAAGCTATCTAGTCCCTTCCCTCCCATACACATCTTTACAAATCTTATCATGACCCTCAGAACAAAATTAGACTCATGCTATTACAAAATAGCAAAATGCACAGTTACTACTGCCCATTCTACAAGTCACTGTAAAGTCCTAAAATATTTAAACTGGCAGGAACGGCCACAATACCTGTCCTACTCCCAACTAGTAACTGTCCTCAATCAAATATGCAGCCCAGACAAATGCCCATCTCTGCAAAATTTAATGCAGCCTTACACAAGTATAAGAACCCTACTTTCCAACAACAAATCCCTCTGACTCACAACCAAATCTAACAACTCAGCTGGTGACTCCCTATACCTCCACCACGTCACCAAGCTGTGGAACTCTGTGCCATTTAATATAAAACTCATGGAGAAGAAAAACACTTTCAGAGTTGCACTAAAACAACACCTTATCAATAAGTGACTCTTTTTCTGCACTACTCCCAAATAGCCATATAGGAAACTCTTATTTATACAAACACCCTCTGTTAGAAAGCCTGTTCTCATCCATTCAGAAACTGATCCCAAACATCCTATTTTGCCTCTCTCTCCTTCTTGCTCACACACATCCTTACTACTCATCTGCTAAACCCTCTGCAATAAAAATCCTTCCATCCTACCTTTCTCCTTACAGAATACATCAATAACTCTGTTGTTGCACATATGTCTATAACCACCACCAAACCTGCCTCTTTTTCTGACACATCATTTTCTCTTATCGCTTCAACTTCACCACGACTCTTTGGGGGGATTCAATAAAGCCTACATGAAAATTGTTGACAGTGTGCTCGTCGCAGTGTGATGGGCACATGGCCATGAAATATTTTAGATTCAGTAAACTCTGAGTAGCAGTACGCACTCCGACACAAACATGGAAACTTACCGTGGCAAGTAAATTACAGCATAAGTAGCTGAACTGTATTCTAATGAAGGAAATGAACATGGTGGAGTGATTCAACAAGCTGTAACATAGCCATGTAGACTCAGTGCTTCTTTTGGCCACTTATGGAAACGTTTACCAAATACAGGAGTCTACATGGAAACTAGAACAAGTAATTATCTATACATTTTTACAGAACAGACCCTAACATGTAACCCCACATACATTATGACCTTCCCAGACATACTAGATGCTAGAAAATTATGTTAAAAATACCAACAAGTCCTTATTAAGTATCATGACATAAATGCCGCTTTGCACACCAACCCTGAAATGAACAATGGAATCGTAACTAACGTAGACAGTTAAAAGTGTAAACCCCCATGAAATATGGAATCCCAAAACTGAAATCCTGTGGCACATATAAACACCTGAGTAATACCCTGCCTTGACTTTACAACATTGGGCTCCCCTTCAATTTCTCTGCCTACACGGTTACCAAACATGTAGATTCAGGGCTGTCAACATTGTGAAGATGCAAATGAGGTCAAAATGCATTAGAATTGCTGAATCCCAAAAACTTGTAACCATGTTGGCATGTTTACTTTCTGTAGGCACTTCCCCAGTGTTCATGTTGAATGCATGGCAACAGTGAATCATGACATCGGGGGGTGTCAGGTTACACTTACAAAGGTCTGCATGTAGGTCTGTGAAGTGTAAAAGTGCATCCAAGCAGTGCATAGTTCACAGGTTCTGTGTCATCCTCTTTATTGTTTGTTAAAATGTATCGTATCTATCTACATTAGATTAAAATTGATTTTTTAAATTTTTGTCCTTTTTTTGCATAATAGCATATTGCATTGCGCAACTACGGGAAATGGAGGAATTAATGGAAGGTTTCTTAATGCATGTCACATAACTATTCCTGTGGCAGCATGTATATGTGTAAGGCTAGAGTATAGAAGGTCATAGGTTCTACTACATGGTCTGCAACCTTCCCTTTACTTTTTGAAATGCATGTTTGTGTGATATTACAGGCACAGACAAAGGTAATACGTTCTCTTGTGTTCGCCTTATTTCAGCATCATGGCAGGTGGGCATCATGCACCAATGGGCACTAACAGAGTTCATATATTCAGTAAAGTAGCAGATGTTTTTCATGGCAGCTAATTACAGCATAAGCAGGTGATTTCAGTATGGTGGAGCTATCCAACAAGCTCTAAAGAATCCATCTAGCCTACATCCTGTTTTATTCTTTATATTTCCATCTCATGGGAGTAGACACATGGAAATTCTAGGCCTCAAATAAAATTGTCACAACTGCTGCATTTGCAAGGTAAGTCCTGAACGTAGAATGTATTCTGTAATAACATTATGGCATATCCTTGTGTATGTTAACTTGGTGCAGTAATGAAGTAAATACTGGTGAGTTTGTCCAGAAAGTAACATAACATGTGACAGCAGACACTTATTTTACTCATGTTTGTCCATTACTAAGATTTTCTTTCTTATTCCTATTCTTTTTCATTGCCCTTTTTGTTTGATGCACCGCAGAGCACAAATAGGATAAGTGGATAATGTCTGTGTTTATTGGGTTTGTGAAAAGCGCAGCAGACCACCTATGAAGCAGATGGCCAAAAATAGTAACCAGATACATTCAATTAATGCCCTTGGCCATTGTGAAAACCCAGCCAGGAAGACAGATGGTACTGGCTCCGAGTACAGAGTGTGCAATCTTTGTTCTGCTTCTGTGACATTGCAGTTTACAGGAATGAAGAGCAAGTTAAGCAACATACACAAACACAACTGTTTCCTCAACATTCTTGTGGCAACAATTGAAACCTTTCCTTACTCCCATAGCAAGAATTTCTATTGCCCACACCCATCTCATCTCAACACTCTTTTATGCATCTCCTATATATACCAACCTATCAAAAAGCAACCTCAACAAGCTGTCAATAGCCTACAACAACATTGCCAGATTTGCTACAGGCTCTCCTGCTAGATCCCACCACTGCCAAAATCTGAAACATTTGGGTTGGCTGGAACTACAGAACCATATTCTACTTCACCAGCTAACTATTACCCACAAAACCCTGTATCATCCAAGCAACACACCAATCCTCAAAAGTCTAATCTGCCCATATAAAAATCTTACAAACCTACGCTCTGCAAACAAATTACTCATCTCTACTCATAAATCTAACAATAGAGCAGGAGAATCCCTCTTCACCAACATTGTAGGCAAAAGCTGGAACCTACTTCCTGTTGAACTTACATCTCTTTCTTCAACTTCACTATTTAAAAAGAAACTTAAATCATATCTTACAACTCACTGGCTATGTCCCTGTTCTAACCCTGACTAATCATCTCCCTCTGTTAGTCTTGCACAATATCTTTTTTTTTTTTCAGCATCTCTCTCTTTATGTTACTTTAATCCACCTTCTGTTACTTTAATTCCACTACCATTAATGCTGACTTACTGTAACCAGGAACTACTGAATTGGCCATCTTACTGTCTCAACAACCTACTACCCTTCACCTAATTCTTAAAATCCCATTTTAACGACTTTGTTCTCTTATTCCTGCTACTCTTTACTTTGTGTGTCTTCCAACTACTTCTAAATCCTTTCTCCCTCTTCTCATACAAAAAAAAAAAAATTGTGTTTTTTGTTATATGTTTTGTTACCTTAGAACACATGTAATCATCTCATAATATTATTATGTTTTGTTACCTTAGAACACATGTAATCATCTTATAATATTCTTGTAATTAACGTTTTAATGTACTATATCTGTTAGTTTTCTATGTGGAGCTTTTCTCCCTGGGCCTCTACTGAAAATGGACATATATCCAGCTAGACTAGCCCGGTCAACAAATGTAAAATAAAATAAATAAATAAATAAATAAATAAATAAATAAATAAATAA
>NC_056725.1:828335047-828382547 GCF_019279795.1 Protopterus annectens
TACACATTCATGTTAGACAGGCCTCCCACCTTCTTCTCTCCAACATGCACTGCTGATTTCATCTAGTATAAGTTGACCTGCAGACATGTAAAAATCACACTTCTGCCATGATGCTTGCATAGAATACAGTGTTCTATAGTCTGTGTACTTAGGTAGGGGCTCTGTTCTCACTACAGTCAACTTAGTGTATGTGTGTGTGGGGGGGGTGTAGGTGGGTGTGTGTGGGTGGGTGGGTGTGTCCAGCCAGAAAAGCAAGTGTGTATCCTGCAGTTACTACCCCAATCCCATAGGTTGACAGCATTTTGATACTTGCACCTGCCTACACATCCATGTTAGGCAGGCCTCCCACCGTCTTCTCTCCAACATGCACTGCTGATGTCATCTAGTATAAGCTGACCTGCAGACATGTAAAAGTCACATTTCTGCTGATGCTTGTGTATAGTTCTGTGTTCTGTAGTCTGTGTACTTTGATAGGTAGGGGTTCTGTTCTCACTGCAGTCAACTGTGTGTGTGTGTGTGTGTGTGTGTGTGTGTGTGTGTGTGTGTGTGTGTGTGTATGTGTGTGTATGTGTGTTTGTGCATGTGTGTTTGTGTGTGTGATGTTACTTGACATTACAGAGATAATTTTTCACCAGCATGTGGGACACTGTTATCGCCATGTCCTCAACAGACAATGCTGATGTACCACCGCATGCTCAACAGACAGTGCTGATGTACCACCACATGCTGAAAAGACAATGCTGATATAATCAGCTATATCAGATGATTGCATAAACAACCATCTCACCAGGGCAGGATCAGACACTGGCCTGGAGCCCAGGCATACGTCACCTTAGGTTTTCTGGAGGTTACTAGGCTATTGACCCTAGGGCCTTTATAAGACTAGCCATGTTATACCATTGTTCCCTTATTGACTAACTTGTATGGTCTATATTTGTAGTGCAAGTGTATGGTCATCACCGACTGCCCTTAACCAAGAGAGTCATGGGTGACACACCTGAGTCAAATTTATGTTCTCCCATCCAGTTGGCTAAGTTGCACTTAAATAGGGTCATTGAGGAGCTCTGCTTTACGTGAATTGTGATTTTTTTTTCTAGAGGAGTAGCAATCTCTGGGAGACATATCTGTCACTCCATCATGTCCTGTTCATGTCACAGGCTGGGTTAAGATCCCAAAAGTAAGTGAATTTTGTCCCATGTGAAATGTGGATGTGCAGCATTTCTATTAGGAAAGGGTCCGAGACTGCTCTGTAGGCCAGGCACAAGTTGCATCTCAGCAGTCTATAAGATACAGAGTACAGTGACAGGGCTTTCACTCTGTCCATGCAGGTCATGTGTCGCAGGCCCTGAATTGTCTTGGTGAGACACCTCTAAGGTCTCTCCAGGTGCTGCAAGTGTTTGGTGAGGTACGTGCATTGTACTCTATTAGTAGTCTGATGAGGGATGAGTACAGAGGAATGATAATATCCTTAGCTGTGGATGTGATGCCCTTACTTATGAGATGTGCAACACAGAAGGCCTTCCTTACCACTGTGGACACATAGTGATCACAGTTAAGGGTACTATCGACCTATGTTCCCAAATCTCTCACTACAGGGTTACAACTAAGGGGGATACTGTTAATACTGTAATGTGCAGGGACTTATCCTTGGCTATAAACGATGATATCAGATTATTTAGCATTTATTTTGAGTGTGTAAGGCCTTTTTGTAGTATGTCAACATTGTTGGGGGACTGCACCCAGTTTGCAGTCATCAGTGAACATGTTAAGTCACAGGCTATCTATTTTCCCTTGGACATCTGGAAATACATTCCAAACCATAGGGGGCCCAGCACAAATCTGTGTGGTACACCAATGGTAACTGGTCTGCTGCTAGAGGTGGAGTCCCCAAATTTGACTGTGTGCGTTCTGTTGGTGATCCATTTGGCTGCCATCTAGTGACATATGAGTTAATTCCCAGTTTTTAATTTCTCCAAATCTTTTGGGTTTCTAATACCATGATGGGAATGAACCCCATTCCTAAGTCAGAGTATAATTAAAGTTCATGAAATTAGTATTGTTTCAATCTTTGATGCCAGACAGATGTGCTCTTTGCAGCACCCACAATGTGCCGAGTAATGACTCCTTCTGCAGTTCATATGGAGTTACATGTATCAGTAACACATCTAAATATGGCTGTACATTCTTTGTTATAAGACCTGTTGCATCAGAACCCTGTTCTGATGAAGCCTGGTGGTTCCAGGTGAAAGTGCTTAACCTTGAGATTCTGTGGTGATACTGTGTCACTTTGTGTGCCATTTTATTGGATCATTAAAGTTTTGGCTCTGCAGTCCTGCCTGGCCTTGAGGTTCATTTATCTTAGATTTAGTCTCATCATGTTTCAAAAATTTCATTATAGTTGTCAGCAGATATTTATGTAGTCCCACGATTGCAGATCTAGACATGTAGTCAATTTCAAGGAGGCCCATACTTCCTTTGGAACGGGGAATATATAATCTTGGTATGCACTGATTTTTATAAATCATTTGATGAGCATGAAGCATCCTTCTTGTTTTCCTTTCTAATCTATCCAACACCTTTTGGGGCCAGTCAGGCACTTCAAAACTAAATTAGGACAGGAAGAACAAACAGGTTTATAGCCTGAACTTTGTTCCTAGATGTCAACACTGTTTTCAGGATTAATTTAAGTCTTCTAAAATATTCCTTACTGAGTTTATTTGCATTTGTTAATGTTTTATTGTTGATCCTTCATCAATTCCCAAATATTTATTCATTCCCTCTTGCTCAAGTTCTTTTATATCACATTCTTGTCCCAACAGATAATTTCTTGGTGCTGCAGTTTTCCTGCATTAAAGGTTGCTTTTGCACATTTACCAAGACCAAATGACATTCTTATATCATCTTAAAAAGTTTTGACTACTTGCAGTTGTGCATTCAGTTCCTCATCTGATGAGCTATACAGTTTTAAATCAACAAAGAAAAGGTGAAACGTCTTTACACTTTTTTGCTTTCTGGGAGCCAAATTATAGCCATGACCTAATCTGTTAAACAGACAGCTTAATGGACTAAGAACAAGGCAAAAGAGCAGCGGTGACAGTCACCTTAGAATATCCCACTTTGGATTTTTATCTCTGGAATAATTTGTCATTTATCATGGCTTAACTGCAAAGTGGTTTACCACTGTTTCATGATCACTGTGATGTGGTTTATCAGTGTAGGGTGGATCTTATACATTTTTAAGCACTCTTTTTTTCCATGAATGTGGGATACTGTCAAATGCGTTTTTGTAGTGTATACATGCCATACTTAGATTCTTCCCCTTTTTACAGTTTTCAATTATGACTTTATTTAATAACAAATGATCCTTTGTTCCATATGATTTTCTTTTATTACCCTTTTGTTGTATTGCCATAATTTGAGTTTTCTTCTAAATGACTATAAACTGTCAGCATCAATTCCAGTGTATAGTTTATACATCGTCAGAAGGCAAGTTATTGGTCTATAGTTTTTAGGGTAGCTTGCAGGTTCTCTCTTAAGTAGGAGCATTGTTTTTCGTGTTGTTAGCCAGGCTGTTGTTTGTTCGGGGTGCATATATAAATAGTCCTTACTCATGGCTAAATCTTCATGCAAAGATGTTAATACTTTTAGTCAGAAGTTAGGTACTGCATCTGGGCCTGTGGTTTTCCAATTAGATTCCCAGCTGTGTGAGTTTATCAATGACACCTGAGTGGAGGGATTGTGTCAAAAACCTCGGCTAAGTTTTTGCATAATGTCCAGACTTTTGCATCATATTTTCGGTACATTTTTAATAAAATTGTGGTTTTCTGGCAAATCTTTGACAAATCATTAAAGAGTAAAGTAAGAAAATAATGAGAGACATTTGAGTTTCAGACTTCATGCCCTTCAGAAAATTCATGCTAATGTAAAACATTTTATTCTAGCAACTTTCTAAGTTTTTAAGTGCAGTATTTAAATGTTGTCCCTATTGTTGTGCCTTTGTCCCCCATTATTCATGGCTTTGTCCAGATTTGTTGCTGTAAGAGGTTGAGAGGTGTGGCTGTATGTAGTGGTTTGCCTTCATCCAGGGCTTTGGTGACATTCTCAATGTTGTCCGCCAGGTTTTAATAAGCATGATCTATCCTTAATGCAGCCAAATTGTGTCAGGATAACAGTTTGAAGGTCAACTATGTCTTTGTTGATAGGGTCCTTGATTATCCTCTGCTGTGGATGGTGTCCTTCCTCTGCTGAGTCAGTTCTGTCTTGTTCTTAGACATTACTTTCTTCCACTTGTATATCCTATGCATGCTTGATGCCCGCCAGGGTGGATTGTTTTCTCTAAGGACCTTGTTTTGATCCGTTCATGTTCTGCTGACTCTGTACATTTGTATGGGTCTTTATACAGGCCGTTTGTGTACACCTTTGTATAGTACTCATTATTGACAGTGGTAGCAGGAGGTTTGCAACTATTTATGACATTGGTTAGGAGGCTATAGTTTGCTTTAGATAAATGTTTCATCCTTTCTGCTCTTGAGGGGGTGTTGGGTATGATTGTGAATATGAATGAGACTGCATTATGATCTGACCTGACCAGGGGGGCCAACACATAGGAGTTAGTGCAGAGAACCACCATGCTGTTAAGTACTAAGTCTAGAACTTTCAAGCCCCTTCTGGGGGTGCACACTATCCATTACACAGTATGTGTATTAACGAAGTCCAAGAACCTTAGGTTGAGCATGTTTGTGCACATATATGACTCCAAATTGATGGAAGGATAGTTGAAATAATACATGACTAAAGGTGCTTGGCTGTATAGTGAGTGACTCAAGTGGGTTCAAGTAGGCAGAGTGGTACTCGTGGTTCATGGTGGGGGACCTGTAGCTAACAATGATATGGAAGGGGATTTTACATACAGTTAGTTGGACTTGGAGTAGCAATACGTAGCCATACTATTTGACCAGTCTTGCAGTGTATTTGTCTTTAATGAAGATGTATACACCTCCTCCTTTAGTTCTTTTGTGCTCGTTTTGATGTCTGAATGTGTGGAAGGCATTGTAGCCTTGCATGGCCAGGGGTCTCTCTGCAGTCTTGAACCATGTCTGAGTGACTGCACAGATATGGAGATCTTCCAAGGTAAGGAGTTCTTCCAGTGAGTGTAATTTCTGATTTACAAGCCTTGCTTTAAGCAGGATAACCATCAGTTTGTCTCAAGTGGGTTCTTTTACATTGGGACTTTAGTTCTGACATTGCCCAAAAAGGCCACTATGGGGGAGGCAAGCACCTTCATGCAGTACAGTAAGGTATGTCTCCAGTCATTCACTGCAACATGGACTATGACAGAGTCATAACAATATTTGCTACTGAGAAACTTGAGTGCATGCATGATCTGACAGACCCTGGCACCTGACAGGCAGCTGACTGTGACCTTCTTTTTGTCCAGCCTGGCAAGGGGGACATTTGCGTGCCTCACTATGGAATTGATTATGAGCAAGACATTAAGTTTTGAGGTATTTTGACTGAGGGGCTTATTGGCTAACACACTGGTGTGTGTATAATTATGTGCAGTGGATTCTGTTGGATATGCACTGTGTACAGTAGGTTTGTGTTTGGGAGGTGTATGAGTTTCAGTTAGGTTTCTAGCTAGCACCTCCACTTATGTGGGTTCATGTATTTTGATCGTGTTATGTGCAAGAGGTGAATTGTGTGTGCTGACAAAATGCTTAATATCTGGTTTGTTGTTATCTGAGAGAACTGATTCCAAATTCATAGCATAGATTCAGCTCTCACATGTTGTATTAGTTGTTTTAGCAGTAACTGGTTGTCAGAAGACATGAGGCAATTGCTCTCTTGCCTCAGGATGCCTATGTAAATCAGGCTGCCTGGAGAAATGGTGGGAAACAGTCCGTCCATTATGGAAGGTATATACTGTAGTAACTAGTGGGGAGTGGGCTAGATGGACCAGGTTTTGGTGTAAGACTAACAAACTGTGTTTATTCTGTGGAGGGCTAGGGTTACAAAAATGTGTCAATGTTTCACAATGCACAACTGAGTTGCACGCAGGGCAGCAGTGCAAGCTCTGAGCAGCTGTGGTAAACTGAGTGCAAACCCGCCAAAATACAGAGATGGAATACGAGCGAAGTTAAACTATTTTAAAAAAAGTAAACAAAGATAAAGGCCAAGAGTGAGCCTTATTCCAGAAATCGCAACTCAGATGGGTTGTTGGCTGCATAGTTCTGTCACAAGGGTGCAGGGGGCCTTCTTAATGTAAGAAGGCTGGTTTTAGTGCTCCAGTGATATCAAACAGTCTAGATTCAGCAAGCCTGAATTGAGCCTATCTTATAAAATGCAGAAGAATAGAAATCCAAAGTGCAGAAAAATCACAATCACAACAGAAGAACAATCAGTTTAAATAAAGCAGCAATTAAGTAGAATACTTCAACAAAAGTGTAGACAACTAACCTTCCTAGTGTGAAATAAATGGTCAGGAACCCAAGTGCTTAAACCATAACTCAAACCTCTCAACCTGGAAACATCAAAAATCTGGACAAGAGCACATGAAAAATAGGTACAAATCTGTATGTTGATTAACATAAAATTTGCACCCACAATCAAGTAACTCCGCCCACTCCAGTGGAATTGCGGGATACCTATTTCAAATGCAAACTGAAGAACAGGCAACCAAAATATGGCTTCAGTCCAGACCCTGTAGTAAATGGTAACCATTTTGTGTAGCAATGATGTTCACTGGGAAGAGAGAAGATGAACCTTAGGATTTTGTTTTTGTTGACTTGCAGTATGTGGGTTTTATGGTAAAAGTAGGGCATTTAATGGCAGGCAATATTCTAATCTTAGCAAAAGAATATTATAGCTTGCTAGGACCTGAGCTCCAAAAGTAATTCTCCAATGCCTACTCTTACTGATCAGTGGCATAGCTTGAGTTTGCTGCCCTTCCCCACTCACAAATCATGGTCGAATGGGGCCCCCATGCACAGACCCCCCTGCAGTCATTGTAATGTCCCATTACTTGGCTATTTCACCCCATTTATCACAAACACTGTAATGTGCATACTGCTTTACTTCAACACTGATTATTTGGATTTCATTTAAAACTTTTATTTTACAGTTTATAGCACAAACACTAATAGACATCTGCTAAACAAAGCAATACAGTCTCACAAATAAAATAGACTTAGCATTAACATTTCTCTGCCCTTGAAACTCACATTCATTGAAACAGTATTGAAACCCACATTCAAAGAAAATGCATCTGGCCAGTGGAGGATAAAGACTACCTTTGGGCTGTTTTCAAATCATAGGCCCCTTGCACATGAAACATACATGTGTTCTTTGATACACCTTCCTGATTGTATTAAATTACATTCCTTGTATAATACAGCACACTTGTTAGAGCGCATTTTAAATTTATTGTTTTGAACATTTTTCCAGTAAACAATAAAACAAAATGCATGAACCAATAATGAAAAAACTGCCCAATTCATAACATTTTCATCATAAACGTCTACTCAAACTTCTACAATCCACCAGTATCAGTAAATATGCACAATCTCTGCAGAAGTAAAAGTCATCTAAATAATTCCACATTAAAGAGATCTGTAAGATCCATAACTAATGAACAGGTTGCTGCTAGCAAACAACTTAATATTTCATTGTATAATCTAAAAATAAAGTGCCTGTTGCCGTTGAGGAATAAATTGCCTATGTTACATTAAAAAATAATAAGCTAGTAATATTGCAATAGGGAATGGATGTCAAACTGATAACAGGTTCATTGTTACTCGGTATCTTCACCAAAGAGGATATTCTCAGGACTGCAACATCCACCTCCTTTAAATGTACAACACAATACAGTATCAGCAATTCATCTGTATATACTGTGGGAGTACAACCCACAACCTTCTGCACCAAAAGCAAGTTTTCTACCTGTTGTGCTACTAACAACATAAACAGACTTGGCATAACCAGCACTAATCTTCTCTCCCCCCGAAGAACTATGCAGCAGAAGAAATCTGGAAAAAGCCAAAATTTATTGGGGGGGGCTAAAGCCCAAAACCAGGGACATAGATTAAAGATTGCTTGTATTATCTTACAAAAGTTGCTAGAGTAAAATGTTTTGTGTTACCATGCGATTCCTGAAAGACAGGAAGTTTCACACACACACACACACACACACACACACACACACACACACACACACACACACACATGCACACACACACACACACACACACACACACACACACACACACACACACACACACACACACACACGTGTGTGTCTTTGTGTGTGTGTATAATGTGTAGTAATGCTTCTTGAAAGTTGTTGCTAACCACCTGTAAAAACAGTCAGGACATTTAAAAAACAAAGAAATAATCTCACAAGACCTGTCCGATAAACGTTATTCGGGACCTTCCTTTTCTAAAGCAAGGTCTGATATAAATGTTTAAAATTTCTAATTTTTAATAAAACACAAAATTAAGTTAAAAAATAAGCATCATGAAAAAAAAACAGAACTTAATCACAAGCACATAAACCTGAAACATTAATACCACAATTGCAGCTTACTGCACATGACATGACACATCTACAAACTGTCATTTGTGCAAATACACCACTTTCAGCACTCTCAACAAGCTACTGTTTGCTTTTTAAAGCTTTTCATGCAAATAGTGCAGCAGATCAAAACAAATTCTACTTCACACTCTGTTTATCTGGACAATCCTTGCTACCAGGAAGCTATAATACATGGAAAAGGGGCCCATCACATCTTCTGTCCCTTCATTTACCCCTGTCATGTCATCGGAGCCCAATTCTTGCCTACTGATGAGTTCCATAATAAAAATTAATAAGCAAAAAGTGAACAAGTTTATAGGGTCTTGATGACAAAAGAGGGACAGAGTACAATAGCAATGCTGTGGACAATGAACTTCCAGCACAGTAAAGAAAAAGATACAACCCTCACAGAGTACTATAAAATAGACAGCAACAATGTAACACTGTGACAGCTCCTGCTTCCAAACCTGCCAAGCTATCACATTTCCAGACAGACACAGCATATAAAAAGAAAGACTAGCAGGATCAGTTCTTAATGCTGAACTTCAATCCCCTTGGTTTCACTTAGCCATATATCAATAATCCCTGCCTTTATTTGACCTTGGACGTCACAGTCCCAAGACTTCCAACAAATACAAGTCATCATATGCCTGTGCGTCCAAGAAACTAAGGAGGTGATGTTAGTGCCATGCTCCAAGAAATGGGAAAATGGACTTGTCCAGCACTGCCATAAGACGTCAAAATGCAGCAAATCTTTTGCCAACTGTACTAGGTCAAACAGCTAAATGTAATTAGCTGGCATTCTGCACAAGCCAATCACATTCTTCTTAGTACGTAATTTCATTACTTCGTAACTCCACATTTAAGTTCAAACAAAATGGCTGCAAATGCAATTTGCTTATTCAAGTCCTGAACCAAACAAAAGGTCATTAGCTGTCAAAGGCATGCCGTTCATAAGCATTTCTTTCTCTCACTCACACTCGCACATATATAAGTTTTACTTTTAATACATTTTTTTACCTGGTGGAGGAAGCCTGCAGCCATTAAGCAAATAAGTGTTTCTCTTGCATGCACATGTAAGTCCGTTTACATATTTGGAGGAGAAGCCCGGGAAGAAAGATGTGCTGTATGCACTGTCGCAGCCTGACCACAAACTGGCCTGCAGAAGCTGACGTCATCATGCATGCCCTACATGTGATGATGTCAGGAGAAAAAAAAAATTAAAGGGGCCATGTGGAAATTCGTGGCACCCCAATATTTTGCCCTCAAAATGGTATTTACCAAGAAATTTGGTACGGTTGAGAGGTATGACCATAACAAAGACATTTAGAACAACAACCACAATAAGCATTCAACCAGCAATTCCCAGCTCAGAAGGGCACATGCTACCATCTCCTACCACAAGAGTGTAGACTATAAACCTACTTAATGTAAGACAGCTGGCCTTAAGCCCAAGTGCTTAAACCAAATGTAATAGGCTTAGAATAACATTTAAAATTTAATGCAATACCAAACAGTTGACAGTGACATGTCTTTTAGTCTACCCACATACATCATGGCATGGTTAGTAGGCCCTGTGTTATCTTGATGAGAAAGCCATGTGGTCTGTCCAGCTGTTGCATGTGTCTGGTGAGGTTCATGCAAAACAGAGCATTATACTACATTACTGTTCTGATGAGATTGACAACAGTGAGGTCATACAATCCTGAGATCTGAATGTGCTGGTGTGTGCACCATAAGTATGTACTGGAAAACATTAAAGAGAAAGGTTATAAAGTAATGACATGCATTGCAGTTCCTGACTTCACAACCCTTACAAGACAATACATTAGGAAGTACTGACATTATGATGCTATCCACTCTATCATTTGGCAAGGCAACTATAGCTGACAGGTACAATTATCAGTTCAACAACAGAAATGCAGATATACTAGGCACTAGTGTAGCTATGCACCCTGTGTGTCAGACACAAAGCTTTTGTATCCCTGAATCCAAAAGAGAAAAAACAGGGATATGGCACAGTTATCATCACGTGCACAGGGTGCTGGGGACTGGAGGCCTAGGCTGACACAAAAGGTCAGTGACAGTGTGTGTGTGTCAGGGAGAAAGTGAAGCAGGCAGGCAGGCTGTGTGTGCATGTCTGCAGGGGTTCTCCATGTGAAACTGATGTGTGAGCATCTGCATGAACACAGCCAAGCTCAGTGCTAGCTCTACATCTTGGCATGTTGGACAGGTGAGATAAGAACTGGTTCTGCCAGGAGTTGCAGTGGCACCTCCACTTCCAAGGTGAGATGGAATGCTGTTACCTGAGGGTGACTGATGTCTGCTGGATGTGCCCCCTTCATGGGAATGCACAGAACCATGACCCCATGGCCTGCCACTTCAGGGTGTGGACAGCACACTCACCAATGGACCATCACAAGTACTGCAGCATGACTGGGATGGCCACATTGGCTATCAACAGATGTTGTGGCTGACCTGCACCCATGAGGATGCTGTTCCCCTCACAGCAGATGTTCCATCAGAAACACTGCTGGTTTCATGATAGACACCCCTCGGTCCATCACAGACACCCCTCGTTCCAATGTGTCATTCATCCGATCCAGGGAATCAGCGACAAGTTGGAGGCAGTCACACATGTCAGACTGTGCCACATCCACATATATGAGCATTATTCTGCAGCACCTTTCTGATCAGGCCTGTGCCTCCATGATGGCCCTAAACATACATTGTGTGACATGGGAGGAAACAACTGTACCAAGTGGAGGAGGGACAGCAAGCCCCCTCCAAGCACCCCTATTAATCCTCCTGCATGGCACCTCACCAACATTTTGGCTACAGTCAGAATCAACAGACATTGAAGCCACAGTAGCCACACTTCCCTGCTCAATATCATTACCCTCTGCCTGTCCTATATCTGTGGGCTTAGTGGACTGGGTAGGTATGGGCCTACATGAACATTAGTTTCAATAGACATGTACATTTTGGTTTACTGTCTTTCTGGTAACGCTAGTAGTATTTAACAAACTGGGAAACTAACATTTTAGGGGTCCGACTGTAGCTTAAAGAATGTGAAGTGTAATGCAAGGTTTAATGTCAACTCGCATTTTAAATGTTTTATGTACAATTTGTTTATCAACAAACAATATTTGACGCGTTTTTTAACACATTTTTTATTATTATTTTTTAACATTCAAGTTCAAGTAATTTTCAAGATTTACCATTGTACCAAGCAACTGTTTTTAGAAACACTATCTAGTGTTCCACATTTAGCTATGTGACATATTTCTTTAAGGTTACTACAGCTACATTTAATTAATGAATGCACTTGTCTCTGATTGGTATTATGTACATGTTAACAACTTAAAAGGTTTTGCATCAAACATTCTGCTGTTTGTCTGATGAAGGCTGAACATTGGTTTGGCCGAAAGCGCTAACTTTACTTGGATTTATTAAAACCATTTTATATTACAAAGCTGTCTCTGATAGTGTTCCTCCTTGCTTGTTCGTGGTTTCGTTAGGTATGGGCCTACTAGCTGTGCCTGGGGAAAAAAGGGGCATGGTTGGATGTCAACCTCTGCACCTCCTGATTGTGGCTCAGTTACATCATCATCATCATCATGAGTGTCTGATGAGACACTAACATCAGGTGACAGAGGGCCCACACTCCTACTGTTATGATCACCTGGGATAAAAAGGAAGGAACACAGGCATACATTAATACCTGCACTACTATAGTGCAATATATGATAAACAACTAATAGTGCTGCCACTATTACAGACAGTACAGCAATACACACAACAGGCCTAAAATGGCACATTATATTTCTAGAAATCTATCTGTTGTACAGAAATAACTTTATTTGGCTTACCATCTGCAGGAGGCATATGTTGATGGATTCCTGACAGTCCTGAAATAAGTTAAGCAAGAGGTAAGGCCAACATCATCACATTTAACATCAAAAACGAATTCAACAAAGTATTAGTTCAAGGGTGTGCACACTTATGCAACCAGCTTATTGTACATTTTTTATTTTTTATATTTGTTCCCCTAACAGATTTGTTTGTTTTTCAATTGAATTGTACAGGTTATAGGTCACATTGTTTGTGTCTTTCGGCTTTTCCCGGTTAAGGGTCGCCACAGCGGAACTCCAGTCCACTAACGATTGGCAGTAGAGTTTTACATGCTGGCTTGCTGGGCCTAACGCACAACCTTCAACAAAGGAACGCCCGTTCATGCATGTCGCCACACAGAAGACGCTCTAACTGAGAATCGAATGGGCAACGTCTAACTGTGAGGTGACAACACTACCACAGCACCACCACCGCAGTACCTGGGAAATGTTTTGAAATTATTTATTGTGGTCTCTTTTTTTTATATTTCAAAAACCTGGCATTTTAACAGGGGTATGCACACTTTTTATATACACTATATGTATCAAACAGCTATTTTCATGTATTATCACTCTTATGTACCTCTGAAATGGCTTGACAAACATGGCTATGCCATCACTATACTTCTAACTAATGCATATAGATAACAGTGTAAAAGGCTTTGCTTCACATTATTCATTAATATATTCCAGCATATGCAGTATATAGGTAAATAAATGACAGCATACCTGCTGGAGTTCAATACTCTTCTGTAAAGATAGCTTGGGAAATATTTTTATTTGCTGGACATGTAGCAAGTATCCTCATCATCAGTTTGGCTAGCTACACATTTGCCTTTTTATAATAGAATAGATTATTAATGGACTCCATCTGTATAGGCTGTGTTTCAGAGATGCTAATTACAGCATAAGCAGCTGAATTGCATTCTAATCAACCAGTCTGGTGGAGCTATTCAAGAAGATATAAAGCAACCATGTAGACTCCATACTGTTTTTTTTCCTGTGGATTTCAAAACTAGAGAGGTACAATGAAAGTCTACACCGACAGAATGTTAGGCCCTGCTGCTGCTTAACTCTATTTGTATGTGCTACAGGCTGCAGGCAATGCTGCTGCCAATAGGCCTAGGTTGAGATGGAGAAGAGTTTTCATGCCACATTTAACTATCACAACATACACAACATGAACATTGTAGAGTACTACAGGGTGGATAGGGACAGGATACAGCAATCCTGTGGCTTCTGCAGGCCTCAGTTCAGTGCCACAGCCTTTATCTCCCCCATGTATGGCCTGTACTGCTTGCATCAAACTCAGCCCTGAACTAACACTGTGGCAACTGCTACATTTACAATGTAAGTCCTGAACAAGTAGTGTATTGTATAATAATATTATGACATGTTCTTGTATTTCATCTGTTGTTACAGTAAGGAACTACAAGGTGGGAGTTTTGTACAGAAATTAATGTCACATGTGACAGCAGATAGTTCTTTGACTTGTATGTGCCCATTAGCAAGTATTAGACCACAGGCCTCAAAGATTCACACATTTATACCTCCCCAAAGTAATGATGATCACTGCATGCCCTCAGTTTAGCAACATACATTTGAAAGGAAATTATAACAGAGAAAAGTTGAAAGTAATGAGACACAAAGCTGTTTCCAGCTTCACCACCCTTAAAGATCAAACTGGCAGGATGCAAAACAAGGACAGTAACAACAGCAACATAACATTGTTTATGCATTAACAGTAGCTCAGCCTGGGTCTACCCCCCCTTGAAACAAAATTATGCCCTTGCATGTTCCATGACAGGAACTCACCTTTGTTCCCTACCCCCAAAATAGCAGTCTATGCTTGTTTGTGCCATCCAACCTTCCACTGATTTGATGGCAACTGTATTTCATTGTGTTCCCAGTGAATATCATCACACATTTTAAGGTAAATGATACAGACTGGCTTACACACTACATGTCTCTGAGTACTGGTCAGATAACCGATGAATGAGCAAGAAACACAGAAAGGTAGGGCACAACTGTATATTTGCACGGAATAATCATAGCAGATTGTGTGATCACTAAGTGCACTACATCCAAATATAATACATAGAATACATTTACAAATAAAAGGACATGCCTTGATATCAGCATACATTCAGTTGCACTTGATTGTGTGAAGAACTACATCATGTATTTGCTTGAAAGCTATTTGTGGGGCAAAGATGGATAAGTCCTCCTCCTGTTTTCTGACAGTGCATTGCAGTGAGAGTTGAGATCCAGACCTATGCAGTCATATCTCATATGTACTAACAATTTCTACTGTATATGTCATAGATTGATTTTCTGCATTTCAACTAATTCTCCATGATTTATACTTTTTTTCTTTTGGGGGGCACTGTTTGTGCAATCCACTGCTTAGCACAGCCAGCTTTGGTTATGTGCATCTCATTTGTGCATAGAGGCCAGTGCACAAACCTGGCAAATGGTAGCAGAAAGGCCCCAGACAGCCAGAAATATACACCTGATACATCCAGTTGATACTATTGGCTATCGCACAAACACATTTCACAGGAGTGTGCACTGTTGCACAACATGTTTGCATGATGTTAAGCGCTATGCAAAACTTTCAAATGTTACAAATGCAGAAAGTGTGCACTTTCAGTAAGCTCGATACCTACAATTGGTGGGAAAACTTCATTCTACATTGGTCTCGATCTGTGATAGGTATGGCAATCATTCCTGGAGAGGTTTTGAGATTCTGTGCTCAAAGATGGGCGTCCAGGAGTCCAAAGTGTCTGTTGGACTCCTAGTGAATGAACATGGGCTCAGACTGTTGCAGATGGATTATCGTGGCTCAGATTACAAGGCAGAGGCTTGGAACAGTCTGGCCCGGGTTCAGACCAGTGCTACCAGTATCCCCTGCACTGGTGAACAATATAGGAATCACTACAGAGACCTCAGGATGAGGAAGAGGGATACCCTTGACTGTTGGATCAAGGAATGTAGGACTGAGGGCACTCCACAGATGTGTAAGTATCACTTACAGAGACTACTTGTCAGAGTTAAAATCTTGATATAGTCAGGATTGGTATGCTTAATGGTATTCTGCTCTGTTCTGCTCTTTCCATAACAGACTGGCAGACCAGAAACTGAATGTACAAACACATGCCCGTAATTTGCATAGATGCAAGACGCATGTGATATGTATGCATCCCAACAGTAAGGTTAGTTTAGCATTAAAAGTTACGATACATTTATTGGTTATTTATACAGTCGTATTAAATTGAGCATTCATTTCTCAACTCTGGAGGGCAAAACAGCAGTTCAGTATTACAGAGTGGTCATAGGATGCATCTTCAAAATCCACACTTCCCTAATATACAATACTGTTAAGTTTTCATCGATATTACAACATAACATCAGAGTTGTAAAGCAGTGTCACCACTGGCTTGCTGTAAACACATTAAGGATTGCTTACTGCCATCTGTAGTATACTGTGCATCAGTAAGTAACTGGGTAGTCTTAACAGTAAACAAAGGTATCTGTTAGGAGTTTGTACCATTAAAAGCAATGGTAATAGAATATAGTTACATATTTGTATCAATGCTTTGTATGTATACACTTTCAGCAACTGCTTGACATTAAAAGTAATCCTCTTTTGAAGTTTTCCTATGCTCAACTAGCAAATACTACTGTTACCCAGAAAGGGCAGAGACTGGGACAAACTGTGCTGCAGTCTATGAGAAAATTGGAGGACACTATGTTGAAAATAAGAAACATTGTTTGGCAGAAACAACATATGGAAGCCTGCCTGTCCTTTAAGGTTGTTCCCAGGGGATTACATATTTTGAAAATGCCAACTTTTGGCAATACTTATCCTGAACTCTTATCTGCTTGGCAGAAACTCAACATTGAAATGAGTTACAGCTACATGAGATTATTGATCAACCAGTACAGTAATATTGAGGCACAATTAGTGAAGGAAGCACTGAACATTGAACAGGCTTTATCCTCATGTCTCTCGAACGAGCAGTTGACAGAGTTTCTTATTGAATTATCGGCTACTGTTTCAGCAGCAGATAATAGACATTTAATAAAAAAGAAAAAGAAGCTTGAGCATGACTGTCTCGATTTTTCTCGTGGGAACGTGCTTTCCTGGCCAAGGGAATCCACTCGGATGCCTTTTGCGACAACAACATCTACGCAAGCAACTAATGGGATGGATAGCCACAGCTTTTCGCTCCGTACTCCTTCCACTCAATTTGCCTCGCATATACCCATCGATGGAACAGCAGAGGCACAAGAGTCTAGAGTTGCTACAGGTTCAGTCGCTGTAACACAACAGTCAGCTTCGACAATTAATACTGAGGAGTGCCATTCAGCAGAAGAGGTTTTACATACTTTGCCTGGTGTTAGTGTAACAAGAGTCACGCACCAAGAAGAGCAGCAGGTCTCCAATAGCCTTGGGGGCTTGATACAGGCTCCTGTGGATTCAGAGCCAGTAGTTAAAAAGAAATAAAAACATACTACCAGTGAGGATGATTACAGAGGAATGCTCGCATTTGTCATTCCCTTTATCATTTCAAACGACGAAACCCAGGACTTGGAGCCCCCAGAACAATACCAAGAAACGCAAGCAGTCGAGTGACCTGGGAGAAGGACACAGGAAACCCCTCAAGACAACATTTCAGAACTGGTAATTAATCACTCAAATCATTTGTTAACAACTGTTGAAATGAGAGTTTTAAATGGAGGGTTATCCTTTGTTCCCTCACAGGGATTGGACATTAGTGCTTTAATAGTAGAATTAAAACTTTTTACTAGGAGTTTGAACTTAGATTTACATTTTAGTAATGATAGAAATACCAGGGTATCCACTAATATGTTTAAGAAACCATCTACATTTGTACCAGCTCCACACCCTCTTGTGGACAGTTTTGAGAGAGTCTGTATAAATGATTTTTACAGCTTATACTCAAGGGAAACTTTTAAATCTGAATTTTTTAATCTAGATTCATTAGAAAGAACAGCACTGAAGTTTCTACAGAATAATGACAATATAGTGATTAGGCCCGCTGATAAGGGTGGAGTGATAGTAGTGTTTGACACACACTATTACCATACAACAATGTGTTCGATGCTAGCTGATACAGCTACATACAAGGTTATAAATAGTTCAGAATTGAATAAAATTATTAGTAGTGTGCATGCAGAATTATATGAGTTACTTATATACAACTTCATTGATATCGATCTTTATAAATATTTTCTTGTAGAGAAACCTTTAGAGCCTGTGATTAGAGGTTTGCCAAAGGTACACAAAACTTTGTTCAACCCTTCACTTAGACCTATTGTCTCAGGTAGAGGCTGGTTGACTGAGAGTATTTCTATATATATTGAGAAGTTACTTAGGCCTGCAGTTGACTCAACAAGCTCAATTTTGAGAGATACTCAACAATTTTTAGAGTCTCTGGCTGGTGATGAAGGGAGTTATATCCTTACTGAAGAAGATTTCATGGTGACCTTAGATGTTCAATCCCTGTTCACTAGTATACCAAACGATATAGGTATAGATTGTCTGAGGTTGTTCCTTTTGGATAAAGGTTTTACAAATAGTAAAATTATAAGGATAACCACTTTAATGGAACTCGTGTTGGAGAATAATGTGTTTATTTATGATAGAGATTATGGGAGTAGCAATGGGCACATCATGTGCCAACTCATACGCTAATTTAGTTCTAGCATATTGGGAATCTACATATATTTTTTCGAATACCACATATTTTAGATACATCAAACATTATAAACGCTTCATGGATGATGTTTTTTTCATTTGGAACAGTGATTTATCGACTTTGACTGAGTTTTTGTCTTACATTAATAGTACTACCACATTTTTGAGACTAACTGGGGAATGGTCGAAATATAGCATAAATTTTTTGGATGTGACCCTGAAGAAGAAAGAAGACAGGATAGAAACTGAAATCTATAGGAAACCATGTAGGAAGAATGCATGTTTGCATCGAGATAGCATGCATCCACCTCACATGCACAAAAATATAGTAAGAAATCAAGCCATAAGATGTTCTCGTTTGATGAGTGGCAATAGTGATTTTGAAGTAGCATTAGTCAGCCTACGTGATGACCTTAAGAAAAGAGGTTATCATGATAATGATTTGTTAGATTTCCAATTTGTTGAACGTGATGGGAGAGGTAGACCATATATAAATAAGAGTACCACTGAAGGTACAATAGCAGTTAATACACCATCACATACGAGGAGAATGGTTATCTCCTACACTGATAAGAATAAGAAGATCACAAAAGTTATTAAGAAAAATTGGGGGATTTTATTGTTAGATGAAAGGTTAAAAACCCTTATTGGAACCCATCCCAGCTTCTCGTATAAGAAGACCAGAAGTTTGAAGGATATGTTGTGTTATGAGAGACACAAGGATAGTGGACCCTTGACAGTTAGGAGAGGTACCTTCCCATGCTGTAACTGTAACCATTGCTCCTTTGTGTCAAACAATGCTAGTTTTGAACACCCAGATACTAAGAAGGTTTATGAGTTCAACCACTATGCAGACTGCAGGACACGTAATCTGGTATACCTAGCTATATGCCGGATATGCAGAATGTTTTATGTAGGGAAGACAAATAGAACCCTTCTTGAGAGAATTAGAGAGCATTTATATGCTATTAATAAAGAGAATGAAACCAATGCTCTAGCTAGGCATGTTTTGTTGAAAGATACTAGGCATAGTTTTGAGTTCCTAGTTTTAGAATTGATACATACTTCTATGAGATTAGGGAACATTGGTAACTTTACAGCGAAGGAGGAGTGTAAGTGGATTATCAGACTGCAGGCAGATGTTGGACATGGCCTCAATGAAAGAGTTACTTTAAAACCCTTTCTTAGGGGCCGTGCATTAAAACACAATTGATTTATAATGGTTTTAACACAATTTATTTGATAATGTTTTCTTGTTTTCTAACAACTATTTTCATGCTGTTTAATATTTAATATTTATTCAGTGATTATATTTATATTTATTGCATTTTATTATCATACAGAAGTTTATATTATATTTTTTATATATTATGTAGAGTTTGCTTCTTATCTGCATTTAAATTGTGACTAAGTGGTCATTGGTGCATGTGATCAAGCTCTTGAGTATTTTAATGAGACAGTTTCCTGTGTTTTTATTCAAGTCTGATGAAGCATCCCTAGTAGACGAGAAAGTGCTTACTATTCTCTAATAAAGGATTTTTAACTAAAGGATCTCTATTTAAACTAGAAGAATTTTTTCATTTAGACTGGTTGGCTTCGATTGTCGTGGAGTGCCTGCACCCTTGTTTGATATTTGGCTTTTGTTGGTACAGCAGGTACTTTACCCTTAGAGGATTCTGTTTTTTTCTGCTTTGTATGTCGCATATAAAGTTACTAACATTCTCCCTTTTTTCTCTCTACCCAACCTTTTCTTTCTTTTTTATTTTTTAATTTTTTATTTTTTTTTCCCACAGCACAGTGGGGTAGGCCTGCCCCACAGAATCCTCCTGCACTCACTCCACTGGCTACAGCACCTCTGCCCAGCACTTCTGCTGCGCAACCCGGTAACACCCCCTCTACTGCCCCTGTACTACCTGGCCCCTCAGGTAGTTTTGTTCCACAGGATAGGCCCATGCTTTCCTCTGGGAGCAGTAGCAGAGGTGCTAAGTTTATCAACCATGATGAACTGCCATGGTTGCTGCATAGGATTGTGCACCACACAGCTCTCTATTGTCATATTAAATAACACAAGGTGACACAGACATCAGCACAGTGAGTTGACAGTGATGACAGTCCACTGGGTGAGGACTTTATTCTCACTGTCACCCAACTTGATGTCCATGGGTTTGCGATGCCTCTACCCTCACCAAAACCATGCTGTTGACCCACCTCATGTGTCCTTCACTGTTCTTGTCTATTGTCTTGTTTGTCTTGTCTGTCTGCAATTGCTACCTCACCTGCCCAACTTACTGCACCCAGACATTCTTACAGCTCTTCCTGAACATCCTCTCTGTCAAAAATAAAAAAAATGGGCATGTGTCTGACAAAAAAGCTTCCCATACATAGATCTCCATTTTGCACATGTGTCTTCATGACACATATGATTTTGTCCAATTCTCTATACAACAGACTGGTTTGTGGTCAGCCCCTCTCTGTAGGTGACACTCCAAATTCAGCAAAATTTGTGCATATATGTTCATGTTTTATTCTTAAAGAAATAGATAGCTATGGTTCTTTCCTACACCATTCCCGCACATTCCTGCCTTCCTTTCACTTTGTTCATCATCCTGCTTGCTCCCCAGTTCACCACACTCCTGTTTTTCCCATTTAATTACTTTAAAGCATAATTGCATGATGATAACTATCATGCACTAACATGCGGCTGCACAAAAACAATTATTAGTATTATATATTTGGATTGGCAACCAGTACCATCTAGCCATATTTTAGAGGCTCCATACCAACTATCACACTTCAGAATTTGGATTTCAATGTAAAATTATTTAGGAAACTGTTACATGCACATGGCTTCAAAGCTTCGAACCAAGTACCATCTGAACAAAAAAATAAATAAAAATACATGTATCACTGCATTAACAGGTGGTGCTACAGACTCAGTTAATTATCAGATGTATTTTAGAAACTATAGCAAATGGCACAGTTAACTGTTGTTGTTGTAGACACCTGCTACTTAATTGAATCTCTAGCTGCAGGAATTAATGCACTTAATGCAGTGATAAGTTCCTTTTTGGGGAAAATGGTATAGCTATAGGTAATACATAAAAGTATTTTGGTAGTAGCATTGCATATCGAGCAACATCTAGCACTACTGCTGTACAAAGCTAAATGAGTATCACGCAATAATGCTTTATAAAACATTAGAGAGTAGCACAAAATACTGCTTCATAGAAATTTAATGAAGAAGATACAACATTAGTGATATGGGAAGCAAGCACAGGGGAGTACAAAGGGAAATCTTTCCTAAACTATGTTACTTGCTATTGAATGTATTAAATACATCTGCTAGCTAACTGACTCTGTGGCAGCAAGTGTTAATGCACTGTTGTTGGAGGCAGGTGGTACTGGGTTTGAATATGCGTAGAAGTTATAATTTTACAAGTGTGTATGCTACTTTAAATATATCTACTTTTATTGCTGCCATTTACTGTTGCTTCACATTGGTGTGTGGGTGCACACCATCACCCAATAATTCTTTAAAGAAAAGAAACGAGAAAGACGGGAAAGTGGTGAAATGGCGAGTGACCAGTGGGAAGAACAAAGTAAAAGGAGGGAAGAAATGTGCAGGAAGAATGTAGGAAAGAACCATAGCTATCTATTTCTTCAAAAATAAAACATGAAGACAAATGCACAAATTTTGCTGAATTTGGACTATCGCCTCCAGACAGAGCGGTGACCGCAACACAATCTGTTGTATAGGGAATTGAACCAAATTATGTGTGTCATGAAGACATATGTGCAAAATGGAGAGTTATGTATGGGAATATTTTTTTTTTTGAGAGAGAGAGGAATGTTGGGGAAAGCCTGTAGGAATATCTGGTTGAGGTAAGTTGGGCAGGTGAGGAAACAATTGCAGGCAAACAAGACAAATAAGAAGAGACAGGGACAGTGAAGGACACATGAGGTGGGTGAACACCATGGTTGGGGAGAGGATGAGAAATCCAGGTCCCAATGCCCCATGCACATCGAGGCAGTTGAAGTCAGAATCTAGTCCTCACCCAATGGACTCTCATCACTGTCACCTCACTGCATCAGTGACTACAGTGCCTGATGTCTGCACCTTCTATGAGTGCTCACATCAGGCACTGTTACCTCACTGCATCAGTGACTACAGTGCCTGATGTCTGCACCTTCTATGAGTGCTCTACATGAGGATGGAGAGCAGGCACTCCATCTGGCATAGACATGCACTCACAGTGCGGCACACAATCCTATGCACCATCCCTGGCAGTTCATCATATGTGATAAACTCACCACCTCCTCCACTGGTCCCAGATGGAGCCACAGGCCTATCCTCTGGGGCAGAATTACCTGAGGTGCTGGGTAGTACAGGGGTGGCAGAGGGAGTGCTACCAGGTTCTGCACCAGACATACTGGGCAGCAGTGCTGTAGCTGGTGGAGTGGGGACAGGTGGATCCCTGGGACAGGCCTACACTGCTGTGCTGTGGGGAAAAACAAAAAAATTTAAAAATTAAAAAAAAAAGAGAGAGTCAAAAGGGTTGGGGTGAGAGGAAAAAAAGCAGAACATTAGTAACTTCATATGTGACATGCAAAGCATTGATACAATTATTTGAGCCTACTCTATTACCTTTACTTTTAACACTACAAACTCCTAACAATTTTCTTCCTTACTTTTAAGACTACCCATTTTATAACAGAGGCACACTATAGTACAGACTGTAGCCACCACTCCTTCATGTATGCATATATTGCACATATGCATATTCCAGTTATACTGATTACAGTTTACAGGAGGTCATTTGTGCTACTGGTATGGAGATATGAAGTTACATTCCAATGATAAAAACCTATGAAATTATATTCCAATAATGATAAAAACCTAACTGTATTGTGTATTTGGGAAGTGTGTTTTTTAAACCCACAACTGATGACTACTCTCAAATACTGCAGTGTCCTATATTCTACTGCATGTATACTTTCCTTTTATAGTTTAGAGATGCATGCTCACTGTTATCTGAGAATATGACATCATTGCTTTGTGCTACAGACTAAAGCATACATAGTTTCTTTTACAGTTGGGATATGCATGCTCAGTTTGATACAACTGCATTAAATACCAACTAAGTGGTCCTTAACTTTTAATGCTACGAAATTACTAAACAAATTATTTTTATAATTAAAATGGTATTTAGACAATACTGTTTTGATGCATACATACCACATGCTTCTCATCTCCTTACTAAACATGTGGCATGGGACTGAATATTTGAGGCTTGACCTGCAGCAGCTGTGGAAAAAACAGAACAGAATAGAACACCATAATGAATACCAGTCTTGACTATATTCAGCTTTTAAATCTTACAATTACTCACTGAAATTGATACTTGCACATCTGTGGGGAACCCCCTGTATGAAATACCCTGATCCAAAGGTTGAGGGTATCCTGCTTCCTTCCCTAGAGGTCATTGAAGTGATGTCTTCATTGGTCACCAGTGTGGGGGACACTGTAGCACTGGTAAAAGCCCTGGCAATACTATGCCAGGCTTCAGATCTATATTCTACACCTGAATAGTCCTGCTGAAGCAAACAGGGCCCATGCTCCTTAACTAGGAGTCCAACAAACATTTTGGACTCCTGGACACCCCATACCTACACCCACAAACGCACACCCTCTCCAGCAACTCCTGACATGCCTGTCATAGTTCAAGCTCAATATATAATGAGCATTTCCTGACAACTGCATTTTATATGCTGATGTTTTCTCGCCTATTGCACATCTAGTACTTACCAAGAGTGTGCACATTTTGGTTTTGCAGCATTTGAAAATGTTGTGCATCTCACATGTCACTCAAACACAGAAGGCGATGGTGCACACTGGTGGGCGCCATGTTTGCGTGATGGTAAGCAATGCATAACAGTGGTGAACAATGCAATTTCTAGATTATTAGGTATATAGGCACATGTGTAAATGTGCTAGTCAAATGTACCATATATATGGTTCTCCTACACTTGCAGCTATTACCACAAGAAGGTTGAGAAAAAAGTTGTGTATGTTGCACTTCATGGTTATAATCTGCAGTCTCACAACAGTAAAACAAAAGTTGTACACCTTGTATCAGAACCCCAGACCATCTGCACTCCACACCTACACTCAACACCTGCTGCCATGGGATTAGTGAGACAATATCTTCTATCTTAGTAGTTATTGTAAGGTTCTCACGGTTAATTTTAGTGCAATGCCACTTACCATGTTTGCACAATGAACAATATTATTAGTTGAATGTGTCCTATCTACAGCCTAGGTGGTCCATTCCTCCAATTGTGCACTGATGCTCTTTGCGCAAAACAGGTGAGCACAGCTAAACATGTCTTAGTAGTTATTGTAAGGTTCACACTGTTAATCTTAGCACAACGCCACTTAGAATGTTTGTGCGATGTACAATATTATTAATTGAATTGGTCCTATCTACAGCCTGGGTGGTCCATTCCTCCAGTTTGTGCACTGTTGCGCTTTGCGCAAACCAGATGAGCAAATCTAAACATGGTTATGCCAAGCAGAGCATCGTGCAAACACTGGCCAAAAAAAAACAAGAAAAAAGAAATTAAAACACAACAGAGAGACTGCCCAGTTTTGCAAAATGTCCAGATATATGCATCATATTTTTGGCCTGTTCCTTGTAAAATATGTGGTTTACTGTGAAATCACTCTAGATTGAAGTCAATATAGAATGACATACATATCTGTTTTGTACTTCATACCCTTCAGAAAACACATGCTGGCCCATTGTCCCCCACTCAATATTTTACTATTTGACCACATTTATTGCACTAAAGGATTGTGTGGAATGATTCACATTCAGTGTACAGGTTTCACAGCCAGCAACACTGATACAAGCTGCGAAAACTTACTTTTGTGCGCTGTGCATCATTAATATTCATGCTGCAATGCTGTGATGTGCAGTATCACACACAGGAATACATTCCATGTAGGCTCTGTGCAGAACCTACATGGAGTTTATTGAATCCCGACCTTTATCTCACTTTCCACTTATACTCCTCACTTCTCTATAAATACTACTTTTCCACTGCTATAATAACATTGACATTCTAACAGATGTTACCCTGACCTTTCTAGCTCTTTCCAACCTATCATAATACATTTCAGCTTGAAAGAAAATCATAAAGTATACTATTGAATGTATCTGTGTGATTTAGATTCTATTGTAAAGCAAACCTGAATCTGAACCTACTATAAAAATGTCACTGTAATCCTAGACTCTGTATATATGATTTCTTGCCCTCATATTTATATCATCAAACACTGTGCATACCAAAGCTTATAAAAATGTTCAATGTGGTTTTTCAAATATTGTTGTAAAAATGTGTAATTTAATTTTGGTTTTCTTTTTGTATGAAGGTTTTCTCTACAAGCCTCCAATGATAAAGGGTTCTATTCCCAGTTAGAATTTTGCAGTAAACAAAGATAAATAAATAATAAATAAACAAATACAGAAAATGGAAAAGGGAGGAGAATAAAGACAGGTTTATAAAATGGAAAAGTTCCCTGACGTATGCTATTGGTGCATTATATAAATTGTTGAATGAATACGTGAGAAACAGTTCTAGCAGATAATATGAGTGCTTTGAAAACAAGTATATTTAGCACTCTTGCAAATACATTTTACAGGTCAGACTGGTATTCATAGTAATAAACAAATCCTTTTAATGAAGGCAGCATGTTATTCTTATAACTTCAGGACAACGACAAAGAAACAATAATTAATGCTCTGAAGTTTGTTGTGTTAGTTTTCTCGTGTAGATCTTGAGAGAGAAGAAACTTCTTCTTCTTCCGGCTTTTCCCAGTTAGGGGTATCCACAACAGATCACCTGTCTGCTCATGATTGGCAGTGGAGTTTTATGGTGTCGAGTTGCCAGCCCAGCGCTCAACCTTCCACAGAAGGCACACACACGCACGCACACACACACACACACACACACACACGCGCACACACACACACACACACACACACACACACACACACACACACACACCTAGGGCCAATTTAGAGTGTCCAATCCACCTATACCATGTCTTTGGTATGTAGGAGGAAAGAAATTGATGTTGGCAATTGCAGGCTGAAGGGGTATTTTGACTGGCTTGAAAGAGAACGGAGTCCAATTTTTGGTGATTAAACAAAATATCCATGTAAAATAGCTGTTTTGTTTTATTAGTAAACATTTTCCTTCTGAGAGATTATAATAATGAGTTATAAATCGGTGTATTCAGTTACTGGAAGTTTACTGTGCTTTTTTCTTTGATGGGTTAGATATAGTAGGCAGGCTATATTTTAGTCGGTCTAGGAAAAACCCTTTCCATTTGCATTTCTACCTTCTGGAGAGAGAAAGTGAGAAGTTAATATGATTCAGAAAATTAGCTTATTGATTTTAGCTTTTGTTGCATTACTGATTAATTTATATTTATTATACTTACTACTTGTAAAATAGATACTTTGCTTTATCCAGTGATCTGTACTAAAATTCCATTTCAATTTTGCTTAACATAGATGTACTAAATATTATAACAGATTTGTAGTCATGACTAGAAATTAAACTTAGCAACCATGTATCTATCTTCCAAAATTTCACCTGATGAGAATGTAATTTATACTGTAATAAGTATAAATCAGTGTCCGTACCTTTAAACTTGCAAAAGACAACATAAATGTACTCAGGTGTCCACCTCACTTTAAATAACATGATGTTAGCAGACTGTCTTTCAAAATGCTCTACTAGAAGGATGTTATGTGCTAGTTTTAAACACATTCTATTCATTCTGCAGTTGCAGTTAGCCCTCAAGAGTCTTTACTCTGAACTTATTTTCATCTGCAGTAAAGTTCCTACATGTCACGTTCATAGAGAGAATGCATGGGAATAAAGTTCTAAAAGTGGATATCTGAAACAAATCCTGTGCAGGCAGTGAGGAAAGAAATCACTTATTTTATCTCTGCTTATTTGCATTATACATTTAGTCTACTGAGGCCTGAGATGCCAAATCAGCATCTTGATTTAAATAGGCCTGCTTTAAAAGGGTGTTGAACATAAATAAAAATATTCAAGATTAGATAATGTGAAAGCAAGGGTATGATTCTTATATTTGAAATGTCACAACATCCAGGGATAAAAAATGCATTAGAAAGAGATGCAGATGATTAGATTAGAAAGTACAAATAAAATATAGATATTATCCATGGCATAAGTGATATTTTTTATATAACATATAGGTTCATAGGTAGGTACTAGGCTTTTGGCCCTAGGGCTTATATAAGCCTAGCCAAAAAGATACCCTGGCTTTCGCCACCTAAGAAAATGATTTTCCTGTGCCCCTGTCGAGCAGAGCCACAGAAGTGATTCCCCGGGGTGAATTTTCTATCTCCCATCCAGTCATCAAGATTTTTCATTAATTAAGTGAACAGCAAATGGATTCTTAATAAATGCTTAGTGTTTAAGGTATATGACATATGTTTGAGGTATGAAATTAACTACCTTTAACTAGTGATATGAGGTTAAAAGGATTTATACCAGAACACAATTTAAATTGAATATGCTCTTTTCCCTTTGGTAAATGAACTCAGCATTTATGGTTGGTATTAGCAATGCAGTCCTCACTTTTCTTACATTGGATGCTATATGCCTAGTTTTTTTCATAAAACCATACAAAACCCACAATATCATCTACAAAGTCATGGTGAACACTGTATTGCAATCCCAGAAGTAAATGAAATGGCCTAAAGGGAAACATTTCTCTCAGACATTAAGATGATTATTAACAAAGCACTGTAGCAAAATTATTTAATGTGCAACACAATTTAACTGGACTAAATTCAATGTGTACTGCTATTTAAAATTCAAAAGAATGCAGACCCTAAGGGTGTAAATGGTACTTTTGTCCACCAATACATAGATGTGTAAAGGTAATTTATGTTCTATTTCACTGTTTATGAGAAGGAATCCAATGCTGTTCTATTGTTTGTGATTTACTTTTTACTAACTGTATAATGGTGAATATGAATGGCACAATGATGGAAGGTGTTTTGAAGTGCTACTCACCTGAATTGCTTGGCTACCTTATGACCCCAAGTCAAAGTAGTTTAAGCATTTTTTTTTTTTTTGCAAAACGTAGTAGTTATTGCTAATAAATATGCTTTACCGTCACATCATTAATGTTTGTAGTTAATCTTTACTTGCTTTCTTAATGATACACATGTATTTCCCACACAAATGTAGACATACATGTCTATAATAACATCAAATATGGTTTCTCACATTTCAGATCTATAGCTTAGAAGACAGACTGCATAATATTTATAAAGTATTTATTCATTTCTGTGTACAGTTAAAATATGTATATTTATCTGTTTCACTCTTTCTATATACATACAAACACACACACACACAAATATATAGATATAGATATAGATATAGATATAGATATATATAGATAGATAGATATTTGGTTTTGTACCATTTTGTCAAAGGTAGCTGTGACTGAAAGTAAAAGCAGTAAGTTAAAATGACTGAAAGTACATTTGATTGCAGGTACATTTGACTGAATAGCCATTTCATCAAAAAGTGTTTAAGTCTGTAAATGGTATTTTTGGTGTCGATTTTGTACATGAGTTTTTTTGTGGGGTATAATTTATATGATTCTGAGTGGATTGACAATCCCCATCGTCATGTTTTACCCTCAGATTTGTAGAAGTTTGTGTTTGTGTACCACCATTGAGTCACTGTGTATAGTACTTTTTCTATTCTTCACTGGTGTGTGACAGTGGAGCTAGAAAATACAATTAAGGGGTATAGAGATACAGGGGAGCTTGCCCCCTGCAAAAAAAAGCTTTTTTGTGGTGTATATGTTATGTGGAAGGTTTTGATGAAATGGCTCTTCAGTCAAATATACCTGCAAATAAATGCGCTTTCAGTCTTTCTTTAAACATTTGTATTTCTGTCACAGCTACTTTTGACAAAATGATTCTCAGTCATATATAAATATATATAGATATATATATATATATATATATATATATATATATATATATATATATATATATATATATATAAACTACAAGAAGGACCCAGCCAAGCTAGAGTCTTTACTGTATCATACCTTAAACATCCTGTAATGAAGATCCATGGGATACATGCAAATGACCCCTTAAGAACATAGCAATATTTTATTTACATAGCTTCTGAATACCCATGAAGTTTTACTTTATAAGTCTTTGTGGGTCATAGACATATAGTGTCAACCCCACTAGCTACAGGCATGCATTGTTCCAGCCTTTTTTAAAATTCATCAGTATATAAATAGATTGCTTAGCTGTACTTTAGAAACACAGAGCTTAAAAACAAGCTTGATGTTTATAAACATTAGAGTGCCTTCAAACTATCCTAAAATATTAAATTATAATAAAATATCCTAAATAATGTCTAAACCAAAGGGTAAAAATATCATATAGACAAACTATGCAATAAAAACTGCAAGAAATATCCGACCAAGCTTGAGTCTTCACTGTGTAATACCTTAAATCTCCTATGGTGGAGGACAATGGGATATATGCAAATAACCCCTTAAGGATATACCAGTGTTTCAACTACATGGCTTCTGAGCTCCCATGACATTTTCCTTTTTAATTTATTACGAGTACATTTATGCCAATAAATCAAAACTCCGCTAGCTGTAAACATACCATGTCTCGGCCTTTTTCCTGACCTCCTCAGTACAGAATAAGTAGATTGTTTGGTTATACTTAAGAAACACAAAGCTTATAACAAACTCTGATGTTCATAAAGACTTAAAGTAAAATGCTATGTACTTGTTGGTGAGACAGCATTACCTCATAGATCAGACAGTAGGGTGAAGGAGGAAGTGAGGATTTAAATTGCACCAAAAATTGTAGTGTTAATTTTTATCTGTTGACTAGATATTTACATTTGGTAAACCAGAGACAGAGTTTGGTGAAACTGGTGAGAAGGTTATAGGTTTGTGTTTGGCACTGGGGCCTTTAAAGGAATTTGCACCTACTTCAAGATCCAACAAGCAGTGAAAATGATCCGACAGCCAACCCAAGAACACTTACAGCATGATGCAGGCAATCTCAATTTTCAATACTGCATGCCTAGGCTCCTGACTCTGAAGAGAGCTATCCTTTTTGGTTTTACATCTGTTTGTTCTTAGCCCCAGCTACTTTGGCAAGGGTAAAGAAGGCGAGGTTAGATTAGCAGGATCCAACAGGGAGCAAAAAGGAGTAGGCAGCCAACTGCACTTATTGCACAATGGAAGTAATCTTCTTTTTTCAATAGTGCATGCCTGGACAACTGACTTTGACACAAGCTATCCTTTTTGGCTTTATGTCTGTTTGTCTTCAGCCCCAATTACTTTGGCTGGGGGAGGTGGAGAGATCAGCAGGACTTTTTTCCAACTTGGTGTTTTTCCTTTGTTGGCTTGCAATTGGGGTCTCCTAGGGAATTTAAATCTACTTCAGTGTCCAAGAAGGAGCTAACAGCTGGCTCTGGTGCACTTATGGCATGATGGAGGCAATGTCTGCTTTCTATGCCATGTTCCTAGGCTCCTGACTCCAAGAAGAGTTATGATTTTTGATTTTACATCTGTTTATCCTCAGCCCCAGCTACTTTGGTAAGTGGGGGGGGGGTTGAATTAGTATGACTCTTTTCCACCTTGGAATTTATCCTTCTTTAGATATCTGGATTTGCAGACACTTTTTCGGAATAAGCGATAAATAAGCATAAAGGAGCAAGATAAGTTAAATGAGGTCATTACAGAGGGCACGTATAAACAAAGTGAAAAGGAAAGGGCCTAAACCTTATTCCTGAGAAATGCCAGAGTGTAGTAAATGCAGTGCATTAAAGTCAGACAGTAAATTCCACCAAATTGCAAAAAAAAAATGTCTCCACCACTGTATAAAAGAACAAGTTAAAAGCAGAATATAGTAATGAAATTATATAAATATGTTATAGACTGAGTGCATTATTTAAAGATTGCATTGCTTATTCTAAATATAAAAAGTTTCCATTTTATGTGATGGATTTTGTACAACACCCCCCCCCCAAAAAAAAAAAAAACAGGGGAGGAGGTGATAGTGACTTGGAGTTAGGCAAAAGCGACTATAGCTGGAAAGTTTTGTTGGATGTGTGTATACCCCCCTGGGGCCTCTCTTTTAATACCAGCTTCAAAATTCATTTAATGATAAACATGAGGATAAAATAAATCTTTCTGTTTGTCATTTTATAATCATGTGACTGGATTTTAATTCTATTTGAATTAAATGGTTTTATTGGCTTGTTGTCTGATAAAGTCTGTGAATGCAGTTTTGAGGTGAAATCACTAACAAATTCACCTTTTTTGTATGGATATAGTTTTCTGATTTCTTTGGGGACTCATTTATTTTCTAACTTCGTTTTTGTTCTGTTAGCCTTTTGGATCACACAGTAAATTATCAAACTAGGCTATAACAGCCTTGGCCTACCAAATACATGCTTTTTTTTTCTTTTTTTGCCCTATTAGCATAGAAGGATAAAACCTTGACCACGACCCAGTAACCCACGTTCAATTAACAGCATATGTGCTTACTGGCACCAGGGAGAAAGGATGTGTTTGTTATCCTCAGGGAGAAAGGGGTAAGAATACTGCAGTCGCTCACAATCTCTTAGAAAAGGGGCAGAAATGATTGGGGTTGTGCCTTGGGTGTGTGTTCTGATCAGTAAGCCACGAATACTGTAACTTCCCTCAGCAGGTGAACAGAAGCATTCACATGTATGAAGAGACATTGCCACAACTGTGATGATGCAGGTCATGTTTCCCACCTGCTAGGCTGCCTGAGTGGGTACAAGCAACCCATATAGCCACTTGGATGATGACCCATCTGGAGTTGAAGGGGATTCTTGATGGTTGTCAGGACTGGAACCAAACTAGAAGACTATTATTAAAGAATTTAAGAGCATTTAATGGGCCAGATCGATTACAGACAGATGATCAACTGACATTTCCATTAATTCAGAAGCTGATTTGCTTTGTTAGATGAAAAGGTATGGCAGCTATGTCAGAATGAAGACAGTTCAGTTATTTTATAAGAGCAAAATATACAAAAAATAAAGTGGGACAGAATACATCAACTGAGAGCAAGATAAGTAAGAAGTTTAACCCCTGTCTGAGGTAATTTAAGGAACAGAGGTACAACAGTTTACTATTCAGAGGCAACTATACAGCTAATGTTTAAATCACCCAGTCAAATTAAATTGTGTTCTGGGGTTCAGACAATTGTTTTTTAAGAACATAATTAAAATGTTGATCTGAGGTGGTGGGGACTAATAAACAAAGGCAGTATAAATGTTTGTGCTTCGAACAACACTTTGTAGATCAACTTATCAGATGATGTTAAAGTCTGAGATGATGGAAGAGTTGGAAAATGTGAAAATGAGGAATTTGTCTTAACTATTACAAAATCAGGATGACCATTTCTAAGGCAAGAATAAGAGTTATGAATAAATGTAGATGTGTCCCTTTCCTTTAGCTATGCGTCAGCATCATCAAGAGCATTATGCTATTGAACGGTAATGCAGCTTTCAAGTATATAACTGCTACCACTGATACTAAGGTAACTAAAAGAGCTGCACAGAGATACGTGACGGGTTAAGTACTAGATGAGAATACTGAATATTTGGAGACATGGTTAACAGAGTGCCAGGGTCCAGTACCATGAGAATGTAAGACAGCAAGAATTACTATAGAAGGAAGTGAGACAAGTTTAATGGAGTCTATATCATGTTATCAAAAAACATATTCATCAAATACGTAGTCATCAAACACTGATCAGTGAAATTCATTTCAGCTAACCCCGGACTTTTTCCCAGGATTAGGAAGCACCTGGACATCACTGCAACTTTTCCCTTTTCCCCAGTGTAGTGCAATCTTGGAGTTGGTATAGATAGTTAGGGGGGTTGTGGGGGGGTGAAGCCCCCCCACTTGGGTGGGTTTGATTTAGTGCAGTGTCTGTTCCAGAGTGCTGGTGGGCAAATGGTTCCTAACCCTGGTAAAAAGTCTGGGGTTCACTGAAATGAGTTTCACTGATTAATGTTCAGTGAATATGTATTCAATGAATACATATTTCGATTAAGTGATATAGACCCATTTAATCATTTTTCTAAAGGAAGGATCTTCTAAGCTAAGACAGGGAGAAAGAACACAAAATATTAATTTAACAGAGAGTGCTACTTTTTATTTTGAGTTGAGAGATAGTGAACTAAGTAAAGACAGTGTGAATTAATGTTAAAGAGTTCTTGGAGTCAACCAGACAAGGTAAAAAGGCTTAGCTGCCATTATTATAAGGGATAATTGTTTTACAATGTTTGAAGAGATATGGGTAAAGAGGATTTGATATGAAGTTGTGTAATAATAAGGAATTAGATGGGGAAGAAGAACAAGAAATATCATAAGGAAACATGGCTAAGTTTGCCATGCAGGCATTTTTGTTCATGAATGCCTACCCGATAAGAGCTATGTTGAGTGATAGTCTAGAGTGGTTAGATGTACTAGGAAGGAAGTTTGTTAGACCAGGAAGTTTGGTAGTAGCCTTTTAGGTGTGGGTCTTGATGTATAAAGGAGGTGAAAGCAGGAGCTCATTCTCTTTGGCATGAGAATTAGATGTTTTTAGACTGAGTTAAGAACTGGGAGTGCCATTAGCCACTGAACAAGCAAGAAGGCCCAGAGGAAGTGTTGTTATTTTTGGTGGTTTATCTATCAATGTTAATTTGTGTCTCTTTAAACTTCCAGAGCATAAATCGCATATGATGTAGTTGTTAAATAAGTTGAATGTGAGAGTGACTGAAGTGAAGGAGCTGCTTGGTTTGTTAAAGTTTGACTGTAGAGAGGTTGCTCCAGGCCAAATGTTTAACAGGTCTTTAGCTGGTCTTTTAAGTGGTTGCAAGAAAAAGAATCATAGATTAAGGGTATCTGGAAGAGTGAGAGATGATTTGCTAATCTGGAATGAAGTTCTTAAATATTTTTGAGGTCTGTATATGTCAAGACAATTGGACCTCATCTGATGACATGCAGATCTATACAGATATGGCAGGGGATTCAATAATGAGGGCATACTTGAAGGGCAAGTAGTTCTCTGTTCCGTGGCTAAGTCAGTGGTCAGTTGTCTATTGGAAAACATCATGTTTTTGGAACTGATTCCCATTTAGACTAATTTGTTTGCATTGCAGGAGGAGTTTAGACTAGAAGGGCAATTTTTCATTGTGATAATAAAGTTATTGTGAAGGTACATTTGAAAAGGTCACGAAAGATGAGAGGGTTCATTTACTACTGAGGAAGTTACTATTGCATTCTCATGAAATTAACATCTCTTCTTCTGTAAGGCATTTCCCTGGGTGACTGAATATAATAGCTTGTCTCATTTTCAGTTTTACGGGTTTCAGACACTTGTGCCAGATGTAGAAGGCCTACTGAAAGCAACTCCATATAGGGTTTGAAATTTTAGTCTCAGACTTCATTGTTACTGGCCTGGCCCCAGTTCCAGATGTCCATGCCAGGTATAACAGCCACCCTCCACCCAGGCCTACTTCAGTGTTGCTGGGCTGGTCATGGATCTTAATGGCATCCTGGGTGTTCAGTCATCTGTGCATTTGTCCGGTGATTTTTTTATTATATACCTTACCCACTTTTCCTTTTCCTTGCCCTCATGCTTGTTGGTCACATCTGTGGACAACTCTCTTCTTTGGACCATGCCTCTTCTCCTTATACAACATCACCAACAAAAACCCTCCCCACACCCAAGATGGGCACACCCATCCCTCACTCACAGCATGAGATGTTAAACCAAGGTACCATCTGCTTACACATGTGATATCTCAGATGCATGTAAAAGATACTACAGCACATATCAAAAAGAATAGGAGAAGTTCGCTGGTTTCCTGGCAAAATTATCCTCGTAGTGCAAATATCACCTCAGGTCTACCCTGAAGAGAGGCCACAAATCTAGTAGGCTTAACCTGGTCAACAAAGAATAAATAAAGAAAATTATTTGTGGTTTAACCCAAAAAGTAAACTGAGGACAGTCCAGTGCCAACCTGCACAAAGCGCAGTAACCAGGAACTGACTAAAGGCAGTTGTGAAGAACCAGGCAAACTAGAACCAGGCATCAATGTCACTTTTATTCATAAACTTAAAAACACATAAACACTTAACTGATTCACCGTGTTTTCATCCCAACAAGACTTCATCAGATGAGTGCTTAAACCTACTAACACTGTTTAAATACTTTTGCATAATACTTAATCATTTAATGCAAATTCCATTAATTACTGTTAATTACTAAATTAAAACAAACTGAAATTATACAAACATATTACCTAAAACCACTAAAAATATGTAAAACCATTGTTCAAAATCTTTTGAAAACATTCTGAAATGTTAAATACACTTAAAAATGTAAGGAGAGGGATTAGCCTAATGGTCAAGTTGTTCACCCCACCCAACAATAACTAAGTCCAGGGTACAACTCTCTCAGGAGGCATCCAGCCAGTCTCAAAATGGCTCACAAAGGCAGCCAGCCTAGCAGATATTTACACTGGTAAAACTCAAAATATACACAAATGTATGATCTCTATACTAGAGGGCTCATTACAACCTAGCTGCCTTCAACTTTAAAACTGGGGCTAGGGAAACATTTTCATTCAAGCCAGGGGCTCTATTAGCTTCCTAAATGAGTTGCCAATATACTTCTTTGTATTCGATATTTATTTCCCATGGCCCATCTCTAGGGTCTATGGGCACTTCTTAGATGTAATATCATAAGTATGTTCATATATTCTGCTTTTTAGCCTGCGCTCAGTCTTCCCTATATAAAATGCCTCACATTCATCACATAGGGCAATATATATTACTCCATTACTATTACGATTACTATACTTCTTCCCCTAATGTGAGTATCCCTACATTTAATATAAATAAACTCTTGGGCACAGGATCCTACCTTTTTTTTCTGTTTTGCATACCTATTGTGGTTTTCTTTTGTCCACAAATGTCTTTGATACTGCACCATTTTCTAAATACAAATTTAAGAGGGGCCTTAAAAGTACCTTCCAAGTCTGAGCATTTAGCAAAGCTATTCCATTTTGTGGTTATAATATTTTTATAATCCCTGAATCTCCATTGAAATTAGTAACAAATGTTCCCTTAAATTCTTTCTCATTAACATTCCTACCTTCCATAACTTCACTGTTTCTCCCATTACTCAAATTCACCTGTTTTCCTTAAAGGGGAGCAAATCTGTCATTCCTACCATCTTTTGTTAACATGCATTTTCTGAAGCAGAGGTTTGTGTCTGTGTGTGTGTGTGTGTGTGTGTGTGTGTGTGTGTGTGTGTGTGTGTGTGTGTGTGTGTGTGTGTGTGTGTGTGTGTGTGTGTGTGTGTGTGTGTGTGTGTGTGTGTGTGTGTGTGTGTGTGTGTGTGTGCGTGTGTGTGCGTGTGTGTGTGTGTGTGTGTGTGTGTGTGGCAGCAGCAACAACAGTAAAGAGGTTTGCATACTTCTGGACCTTTCAACTAAAGAAATATGGATAAAGCCTAAAATAAAGGGAGAACAAAGGCTCAAAAATAGGAACAGATTTTAATTATTGCTCATAAAATTACAGCCTTGCTTAAATAAAGAATTTGTGTTAGCACAAATTTTATGAAGGAAATAAAAGTCAGAAACTCAAATGTATGTCATTATTTAGAAAGTTCATCTTCAACATTTTAGGAGGAAGGGATCAACAAATAAAGTAAATACCAGATATTTTTAAAGTGTTATATCTTGGATATAAAATGCTTCCTCCAACAACATTAACATATACTACAGCAAGTTTAAAATATTAGGTGGAGGAACTATTTTGCATCAAAAATACATAAAAAAATTATATAGTAATATAAAATAAATAAGTAAAACACAACAATGTTACAGACAGCCCATTTTCTAAGTGCAATAATGCCCTCCAGGGCATGTGTTATTGTGGAAATAACGCCCTTCCAGGGATGTAGTGGCCCTCCGTCTGCATCACTGTCTTTGAGTGCCAGAGACATCAACCACTATAATGAACAGTAGCATTCAGATGACATCATCTGTGAATGGTGTACATCAACCACTGCAATGAACGGTAGCATTCAGATGACATCACCTGTGAAAGGTGTACAGATGTATGAGTCTATATCACACCAGAGAATATGTCTTCGTCAAACACCTATTAATCAAAGCTTCTAATCAGCGAACAGACTTTTCAGAGATATTTTTCTTAGGGCAAAACAAAGGTTGGCCACCATCTAGAATTTGCCCTTTTCCTTACTGTAGATCGATATCGGATTTGGTATATTTAGTTAGGTGAGCCAAACCGAGAATCGAACGGGAGAGCCTCTTGCTGTGAGGTAACAACGCTACCGCTGTACCACCACGGATTATAAGGTAAGCATCTTATTTGTAAATCAGAATGTTTCTGTAGCAGATGGTTAAAACTTAGTCAAAATAGTTGGATTACAACTTTCAGTTAGTCCTTTTTCAGTTTTATGACTAATTTTATGTGCCATCCTTTACAAAATAAAGAAAATAGTTTACTACACACTTATTGTCTCATGTTTAGTATACGAATTAGGATACAGTTTTAGGTTACATGGTAAAATATGACTTAACACAGTGCAATGTTGCCATCTTCTACTGGTCGTAAACAGTAAATGTACATGAGCTTGTGGAAGTTACGCAAAGATGTATAGCAACATACTGGAAGAGGATGGCGTCAAGGGAAAGGTATCCTGTTACTTCTACTACATGTATTTTTATTTCAAGCATATCAATACATCATTGTACCTTTTGTGATAAGCATTACACTATTGGGATTGCTATCATTCAGAAGAAAAACTATTTGCCACTGTAAGCTAATTAATATGACTTATAATACTGTTCTCATCTTCAGAATTAGAAATTCCAGTTGTTTACACAAAAATCAGCCATCAGATCAGTTTTAATAAAGCATTAAATTACAATCTTGTATATCTAACATTCCCATTTTTAAACATCTTAGGTAGCAAATAATTCTACCATTCACCCACCCACCAGTACATGTCATTAATGTGGTGGGCCTGGATGTGAACTTCTCTGCAGAGACGGTGAGTTGTCACCAACTACAGAAGCCCATACTCCCTTGCCTGGCCCCTCCAACACCTGTTGCACTAGTCAAACAGAGATTGCCTACGTTATACTCAGGTTTCATCCCTGTACACTCTAAGACCAGAGTAAAAGTGGTTAGTTTTAATGTTACTTTTTAAATCAACTATCTGTGCTGCTGATATTATCGCGGCAATGTTTTCAGCTGCAGATTTTTTCTGTTAATGTAGAAGCCATGAACTCCTATAGGATATGGGCTTCTTTGGCTTGAAAGCAATAGCTTACAGATGAAAAACATTCTGTACAGAACACTGTGCTCACATTATCAGTCTAGCAATGTTCTTTTCTTGTTACCAAAAAAAGCTGTTGTGTTAATGCAGTTCAAAATAAGGGGATTTAGGATGCTTCTTGCATGCACGATACAAGTCTGAGTTTGGGTTGTTTTGACTATTTTTGTCCTTTTAAACTCTTTCCCTGTATAGGAATTTTGGATATAGTAATGGTTGTTCAAATAATGATGTGCTCTGCCATTACTACAGCCTTCTTTCCAAAGTGATGTGATGATATGTGGACTTGATTTCTACTGTCTCAATATATTTTGCAAGAAAGACATCCACTGCTTAAGCAGTGACATGGTTTTCCAGTGTCTGCGCAGTTAGACTTCAGTTTGGCCACACACATACGGTAAAACTGAATGACAGTTCCCTGATTCATTATGAGACACTGACAGCTACTGGTGACATTGATGAATGCAAAAATTGAAAGAATGCTAAAAGAATGCAAACTGTGGGGGTGGCATGTGGCCTGCAGATCTCTGCTTTTTGATTTATCAAATGCCATTCAACCTAAATAGTGCATTTTAAGATCTGTTTTGAACAAGATGGCCAGCAGACATGGTAAAGAATTAGAATCAATATTGCAGGACAGGGATAAGAATACATTGCCACATGGTTTCTTTAGCCCCGAGGAGGCAGTTCTTTTAAGAAAAAAAAATCCTTGTAATCAGAAAACAGGAAAGATGAGATTATACTGATTAAACTGAGAAAGTCAAGAAAAGGACAACTTGAAAGAACAGCTCTAGGACAACTGAAAAGCACAATCTCCTGTGCATGTTAAGTAGAGTACTTCACCCTGTTATCATCCTCTTCATCATCTGACCTTCGGTTACACACTACGCTGGTTACCTGATCTACAACAAATGCGAAAAATGCTAATCCAGCAAGCCTAAAAAATTAGCAAGGCATCATTATTTTGTTTTTTTATTTTTCACAATTAAAGAAGGAATATTATTTCAAACTAAAATATTTGTGGGAAAAGTACTTGTTTTATTTAAGAAATTAGGAAGTAAATATATTAAAAGCACATCATGATTTTTAATACACGAGATTAGAAAGGAACTAATTTACTTCTCTGCATTATCCTTTCACTTTGCCTTGAAAGCTACCTTTTTAGCAATTAACAGTGTAGCTGTCTTTTTTTAGCCTTCTTCTGGTATGCAGCAAATCTCATCAAGTGCTGATTTACTAATATTCCCCATATCTCTTTGGTTGACTTTATTTTAGTTAGCCTAAATTAATTTTCTTTCCAGTCAGTGACATGACTATCATCTCCTAATCTATCTCCTTTAACCATCCTAATACAGCTGCTGCCTTTTGCTTCCCCGTTTGATCCCTTGCACTTCAATAGGACTCCACTAAGATCGCTCTCACAATATTTACTTAGGGATTTTCAGTTACTTCCTAACTGTACATACCCTTTCTACAACTATTTCATTTTCTCGCAGTTTTTATTGACATAAACTATTTTCAGATATGACTTCATTATATACCTCTCAGCTGTCATGCCACTCACTTCAGTTCTTAACCCTTTGGACTACCGAAAGAAGGACGTTTAAACATTGTGTTATAATGTTTTAAAGTAAATGCTCATAACAATTTATACTGTGATGTAATCCACAAATAGTCTAAATATGAATGTGCTTGTTCACATTTCAGCTTCTATACACATCATCGAGTTGCTCTTCCCTGAGCATTTGGTGCCTGACACACAAGATGTATACAGGTCAAAATGCAGATGACTGTTTTTTTATTGAAAATCAATGCAGGTCCAGTTTGTCCATCTCTGCTGGCAGCTTCTTACTGTTTGTGATATATATATATATATATATATATATATATATCAAAATATATATCTATTTTTTATATATATATATATATATATATATATATATATATATATATATAGATAGATATATATACACACACACACACACACACACACACACACACACACACACACACACACACACACACACACACACACACATCTTCTTCTTCTTCTTTTGGCTGCTCTCATTAGGGGTCGCCACAGCGGATCATCTGTTTCCATTTTTTCCTGTCCTCTGCATCTTGCTCTGTCACACCAACCACCTGCATGTCCTCTCTCACCACATCCATAAACCTTATCTTAGGCCTTCCTCTTTTCCTGTTACCTGGCAGCTTCACCCTTAGCATCTTTTTCCCAATATACTCTGCATCTCTCCTCAGCACATGTCCAAACCAACGTAATCTTGCCTCTTGGCTTTGTCTCTGAACCTTCCAACATGGGCTGACCTTCTAATATACTTATTCCTAATCCTGTCCACCCTCGTCACACCCAGTGCAAATCTTAACATCTTTAACTCTGCCACATCCAGCTCTGACTCCTGCCGTTTTGTCAATGCCACTGTCTCCAACCCATATAACATAGCTACGTGACATTCATGATAAAGCTACCAAGAATGCCCTTGCTGATCATATAGCACAATTCCCCACGCATATTTTTAAGTTCAAAGGAATTCAAAATACACATCACAATTTAAAACTAGGTGATATAATGAACGTGACTGAAAAAAATGAAGTCAAATGGATTATCAACCTGACTGCAGATAAATCACCTGGTTTTTAAATGCTGTTGTACCATTAATACCTATGCTTAAAGATAGGCATTTGTGTTAAGAGAAAAGTTTTAAAAACATACTGTTATTTGTCTTTTTCCTGTTCTTGCAAAGTGAACATGTTATTTGTTGGGATATGCCTATCAAAGATGGGCCTCATCTGTGAACAAATTGCAGCATTGCTTATGAACCTGAATGATATCTGTTTTCTGCATTTCAGAATAAAGAGATTTGATTATAGCTCAGTGAAGCCTGGGATAAGGACGCACGGCCGAGTAAGAGTTAATTTACTAGGGCAGGCTGTGTGTCCTGGAAAATTTGAGCTACAGTTGTTGAATTGAACATTTTGTACTTCTTGAACATTCTGTACTAGCTGTGGGTTTGAGGTAATTTGTGATAAACATGTTTTTCCTATATGTTTTTCATAGCCAACTGTCAACGGTCAGAAATGTAACAAAAAGTTGTTTTGCTTGCAGTATAAAAGTTGATGTCAGTAAACAAGCTGATCAGATCAGAGGAGATCAGATCAGTCCAGACCGGACATCTTGGCCAACATGCTGTGTAATCTGGTTAACTGCTAATAAAGGAAAATTCATCGCCTGAGGCAGATGCGACTCGTTTGAATTTTTTCTTCTGACAAGTTGACCATCAGTTAAACAGAAAGAGCAAGCTAGACCTACTATTGCTTTACATTAAGCAGTACTCTATTGTTATGTGAGGCACTGTCATTGGAAAGTGGTCTGTTAGTAACTAGGATGGGACTTGCTCTTTTTTTTCCAGTCCTGTTCTTTAGATTAACATCAAAGGTTTGATTATATGAATGGATCTTCTCGATGACACCAAAAGTCCATTTGCCACTCTTATCTTGAGCACTATTTATTTTGCATTGGAATATTTGTGTTGTGACCTTTAGCTGTTAACAAGATGATAATTCAGATGTTTAATTTACTGTTTTGTGACTTTGACAATGTCCAAGGGCATTTTTCTCTATTTGCTTGTTCTCTGTAATTTTGCATGATTAGCGCCATTCATAACATTGAATGGTGCTTTGTAGTAAATGCCTTTTGTTTGGTTTTTAATACCCACAATGTGCATTTACATCTACTGGCTTGAACGTGGGATAAAGTTTCCTGATTGTTTTTTTTGATGGTTCATTGCCATTGGCCTGGATGTTATTTTGATGCCTTATGATTGGCTTTAACGTATTTTTATGTTATTGACCAATGCGTTTTTGCATCTTGCATAGATTTTAGCGATAGTTATATTTGGTGTTTCTGTAATTTTGTGTGGTTAGTGTTAATTATAATATTGAATGGTGCTTTCAAGTAAATACCTCTTACATGGTCTTTAATACCAATAATGTGTATCTATAGATATTGGTCCACATGTGGGATAAAGTTTTCTGATTGGTTATTTGATGGTTTACTGCCATTGACCCACATGTTAAATTGATGTTTTATGAGTGGTTACAACACATTTTATGATTTTTGTTTATGTGTTTTTGTATTATTACAGATTTTTGTAATAGTTATTTTTAATTTTCCCTTTGGGAGTATGAGTCTTTAGCATCACAAATTCCTATGTTATCTGTTAATGCTCTCTATATTATGCAGAATTATGTCCTTACTATCATCTCTTGGTGTTTTTTCATAATTTTGTGTAGTGTCAAACATAGTCTTGAAAGTTTCTTCCTAGTAAACGGTTGTTATTATAGGATACTATCACCTGCAACACGTTTTTATATCTATTTGACTAAATGTAGGATAACTTACTCTGTTTGGTCCTTTAGACGGTTTATCGCTATAAGTTTGTATGTTAATTAGATACCCTATGATTGGCTTTAACGTACTTCTACGCTGTTTGTCAATGCGTTTTTGCATGTTGCATAGATATTAGTTTAATGTAACAGCTATTTATAATTTCCTTTTGGGACTATGAGTTATTAGTAGTATGGTTCATTTATTTGCATTATATTATTTAGCAAATTTTTGTTCAACCATAGACGCTTTATTTAATATGCGATAATTCTGTACGACCATTGGTTTATCAGCTATGGGAGACTATGCTGATTGGTTTCAGAAGGCATATTCTTCCTGCTATTGGTTGTAATTTATGCGTTATGACTGGATGGCTTTATTTACTTAAAGTACATGGATTGGACAGTGGCAATTTAACACAATTGGTGTATTTATCCATAGAACGCATTGAGATTGGCTATGACTTTTAATACTTTTGAATATTTTTATTTTATTTTTATTTTTATTTTACATTTGTTGACCGGGCTGGTCTAGCTGGATATATGTCCATTTTCAGTAGAGGCCCAGGGAGAAAAGCTCCATGTGCAAAACAATATGAATAATACAATAGACAACATATGGTAGACCAAAAATAGAATAAAAACAATATATAATAAAAAGACATCTAAGTATGGTCATAAAAAAGTCTACAGAATAATAGAAAAAAAACACATTTAAAATATGGTCATGAAAAAGTCTACAGAAGAATATATGCAAAGTATATGATGGTAAAGCAGTTAAATAAAGAAGATAATAAAGAAGTAAATATGAAGAATTCAGTCACAGGATTCATAGTAAGCAGCTTTAGAAGGGAAGGGTAGCTGATGCAGGTGGTTGTAGTGAGAAGAAGCAGCAGTTAGTCAGGGATAATGCAGGAACATAACCAGTGTTTCTTGAGATGAAGCTTGAGCTTCTTTTTGAAAAGTTTATGAGAGCAGAGAGTAGTAAGTTCAGTGGGTAGAAGATTCCATAGCTTACCAACGGTGTTACAGAAGAGGGAGTCACCTGCTACATTGTTAGCTCTGCTGGTGTTAAAGAGTAGTTTATTAGCAGAGCGTAAGGTTTTAGGATTATGGTAGAGGGTGAGTAGGCTTGAGAGTATAGGAGTATTAGAGGGTTGATACATTCTTTTATGGGCAATAGTAAGCTGTGAAAAATGAAGATGCTGCAAAAATTCTAACCAATCGAGTTGTGTAAGATTTAGACAGTGGTGAGTTCGGAAAGGAGAGGCAGCAGCAAATCTGGCAATATTATTATAGGATGCAGTCAGCTTGTGAATGTTGGTTTTAGAAAGGTTTGTATAGATGGGTGAGGCATAGAGTAGAGTAGAAATGAGATGAGTTCTGGCTATAGCAGTCCTGGCTGTTGGAGTAAGAAAGGGTTTGATTCTATAGAGGGATCCAAGTTTCTTGTTGACTGTTTTTATTGTACTATTAATATGTGTGTCAAAGTTGAGGTTATTGTCAATAGTTATTCCTAGGAGCTTGGTAGTTGGGTCTGGAGGGATAACAGTGCCATTGTTAGATGTAAGTGTAAATTCTATGGGGGTGGACTTACGTGTTGGGGAGAAGAGTAGCAGTTTTGTCTTCTTAGGATTTAGGAGGAGACAGCGGTTTGTAAACCATTGTTCCACAGTGTTAAATGCATTCTGGGTTATGGTTTGCAGTTCAATTTGAGAGGTAGCTGAGCAGATAATAGTGGAGTCATCTGCATACTGAATGCAGGTAGAATGAGGAATAGCTGAGTGAAGATCATTAATATAGATGGAAAATAGGAGCGGTCCTAATATGGAGCCCTGAGGGACACCAAGGGAGATAGGGAGGAGATTAGAAAGATTATTGTGCCAGAGAACTGCTTGTTTTCTGTTATTAAGGTAAGATTTGAACCAATTGATGGTTAATGGGTCAAGGGACAGAGATTGCATGATATGCAAGAGCAGCTGGTGATGAACCATGTCAAGGCTTTGGATAAATCAACGAATACTGCAGAGGAATGAAAGCCATTGTTACGATTATTGTTAATACAGTCTGTAAAAGATAGCAGGGCAGTGGTGGTACTATGGTAAGGTCTGAAGCCATGTTGACAGTTAGCCAGTAGCTTATTTTGAAGAAGGTGGTTTAGAAGTTGTTTCTGAATACAGTTTTCCATAATTTTTGCCAGGGGAGATAGCAAGGCTATGGGACGAAAATTAGAGAAATCATTTGAGTTCCCACCTTTGTGTAGAGGAATAATATAAGAAATTTTCCAGATGGTCGGGACATGTCCTTCACTAATGGTTCTGTTGATAAGAATGGATATAGGGTAGGCTATAGATTTGGCTCCTATTTGAAGGTATTCTGCTGGGAGTTGGTCAGCTGAGGGGGTGGAAGGTTTGAGTTTTATTAGAATACATCTCTTTCAGCTTAAATGATTTGAAATACTACGCATTTAATGCGTTTTCATTTGACAACTGATATTACTCATATAAAGACACATTCTTCAGTATTGATGGTAGCACAGCGTGGCTTTCTAAATGTCAACACCAGTTGCAATGGTGGCGGCACACAAACAAGATTGTGTTTGCTTAGCTATCTCGTATAATTCTCGTAGCGCATTACAAAGAACTGCTGCTGTTAAAAATGTTTTCTTATATTTGTCATTAGATTTCTCATTGGGCACCATTTTTTATGATTTACTGTTATTCATATTTTGCCATTTCGATCAACTGCCCTCATGCAGATGAGCTGATATTTTATTTTATTTTATTCTGCCATTAATCTCCGCTATTCGTGGAGATTTAGATATACAGTGTCATGTTATGGTGGGAATTATTTCCCTTTTCATTTGTCAGTTTAGATATTTGTTAGCTATAGCATGCTATGAAACAATGTATTTTAGGCACTTATTGAAGAATTTATTCTTATGACTATTGTTTACCACGTATGGCATTTTTTCTAACCATTGGGCCATTTAACATCGTATAAATTTACGGATAAGTGCAAAATAGTCATTTTTAATTGGTTTGTTTAACTATTGGGCAGCCTTTTGCTACAAGTACATGTTGATTGGTCCATAAGTGGCTTATGCTATTGGATGATATGTAAATTAGACATGTATTTTCCTTGTTGACTATTGGCTATATCAAAGAAAGTGTCATTCAACATTTCAATTTTGATTGGTTACTTTTTCTTTTTAAATGATGTTCCCCATTCCCTAAGATTACGATTTGATGAAGGATTTTTCTGAAAGCGCTTATCGTTGGACTTTGCAAAGAGGATTTTATTACATTTGAATTTTTGTCTTTGAATACTCTGGATTGCATCCAATAAAGGATTTTTATCGCAGTTTGAAGCTCGTGGTGGTGTCACTTGTTTCGCATTTTCTTTTTCACATTTACTAGTGTGACACCTTCAGTGGTTGCAGGTATTTTCTTTCCTCCATATAACATAGCTGGTCTCACTACCCTCTTGTAGACCTTCCCTTTCACTCTTACTGGTATTCGTCTGTCACAAATCACTCCTGACACTCATCTCCACCCAATCCATCCTGCGTGTACTCTCTTCTTCACCTCTCTTCCACACTCACCATTACTGTGAACTGTTGATCCCAAGTATTTAAACTCATCCACCTTCACCACCTCTACTCCCTGCATCATCACCATTCCTCTATCCTCCCTCTCATTCACACACATATATTCTGTCTTAGTCCTGCTGACCTTCATTCCTCTTCTCTCTAGAGCATATCTCCACCTCTCCAGGGTCTCCTCCACCTGTTCCCTACTCTCACTACAGATCACAATGTCATCTGCAAACATCATAGTCCACGGTTACTTCTGTCTGATCTCGTCTGTCAACCTGTCCATCACCATTGCAAATAAGAAAGGGCTCAGAGCTGATCCTTGATGTAATCCTACCTCCACCTTAAACGCATCCGTCATTCCCAGCAGACCTCACCGCTGTCACACTACCCTCGTACATATCCTGTACCACTCTTACATACTTCTCTGACACTCCCGACTTCCTCATACAATACCACAACTCCTATCTAGGCACCCTGTCATATGCTTTCTCTAAGTCCACAAAGACACAATGCAACTCCTTCTCACCTTCTCTGTACTTCTCAATCAACACTCTCAGAGCAAACATTGAATCTGTAGTGCTTTTTCCTGGCATGAAACCATACTGCTGATCACTAATCATCACCTCCCTTCTTAAACTAGCTTCCACTCTTTCCCATAACTTCATGTTGTGACTGATCAGTTTAATCCCTCTGTAGTTACTAGAGCTCTGCACATCACCCTTATTCTTAAAAATCAGTACCAAAACACTTTTTCTCCATTCCTCAGGCATCCTCACTTTCAAAGATTTCATTAAA
>NC_056725.1:828387547-828395047 GCF_019279795.1 Protopterus annectens
CTGTGGATATAAGTGACTGGTCTGTGGTGTTGTTTGATTACTGTGGTGTTGTTTGATTACAGTTAAACAGCCATTTGTCTGGCATGGCAGGCACAGAGAAAGTGTATGTGTATGTGTTTGCATGTGTGAGAACTATAATCACTAGTTTGTAACTGTTTCACAGTCAGAGTACATAAGTAGTGTAAGAATAGGCATATTTGATTGTGGCATACTGCTGGTGCAATGGTTTGAAACTAGTGTCCGTGATATTTTCTAAATATTGTGAATAAACAACCTACCTTCAACTTTCTGAATAATACTTTATTATTATAATTGCAAAGCATCCTTCCTGTAAACATATTTAGAACTTCAGAACAAGTATGCATAAACTTGCCTTTACTTAGTCAGGAATAGGTATACCACATAAAAGCATGACTGTATTGCCACAGTATAAAATTTTGCATTATATATATACACAGGATGGTAACATTGTATGACTTACCATCATTTTGAAAGTGGTGGTATCAAGAATAAATGCATACTGATATTTGTATATATTTCTCCAGATAAAGGATTTGTTGATTCACTGATTTTATACAACACCACAGACCATTTCCAATAAAAAATATATTGCTTCACTGCTAAGTCCTCATGACATGAACATCATTGCCTCACACTGTCAGAAGCCACAGAGCTGTCAGGACAAGGTTAGGCAATCCTTCTTCTTCTTAACTCCATGGTCTTCAAACCACTTCACCAAGACACTCCATATTCACTTGCCATGAGACTCATTGGAATCAGCCCAACCTGCAACCTTAAGAGCCAATCCAAGGCATGACCAATACTCCAGACACCTAGAGCTAAATTACCACAGCTTCAATATCCTTGCTGCAAAACTGTGGCAACCTCTCACAAAATATATCACAGACATTTCCAACTATTTTTACTTCTTACCCAGCTCAGACAGCCCCTTCAGAAAAACAAAATAAAGAAATGCAAATGGCAAAGTACAGGACATAATGCACAAACTAAACTCCCTCCTCTGTGCTAGCTCTCTTCATCTCAGTCCACCAATCTTCAAATCCCCAGTGTACCTATGACAATGTCTTATGTAAGCAGAATGGTTAGCATGCTAGGCAAAATCAGTAACTGCAGTCTTATTTGTTGTGTGTTTATAAATTCTAGTCCCACAGCAGTCCTTTAATTCCTGTAATGCCCAACTTGGGATTTGTTTGAAATTTAGTCAGGCTCTAGTGGCCTAATGGATAAGGCACTGGTCCCCTAAACCAGGTATTATGGGTTTGAATCCTGTCTGGGGTAGGATATGTTTTTTGGGGGGTATGTTTCTTACAATAGTTAAGGTTATCATCTCATAGACACAAGACACAGGGTTTAATACTGATCTCAGGTTATTGGCTAGATTCAAAATAGGCCTTCAGGACAATTAGCATAGTATTCACCTAAGTAATTATGTGCAGATTATTTCTTATGTGATTGTCTATACAGTGTCAGTATTGTACAATAAGTTGAAATTTTCTTAGCTATCTTTTCTACCTGAGTTGTAACAGCTTAGTTATATTATGAGATCTAGCATGCCTTGTAAGTTCAATTTTCTACTTGTATTCTTGTAAACTAAAATGGAGCTTTTCTCCCCGGGCCTCCACTGAAAACAGACTCCCAGCCCAGTCAGACCTTCCCAGTAAACAAATGTAGATACATAAGTATAAATAAATAAACTCCCTGCACATTGTTGTGCTTGTTTTATGTTTCATTTGTTATTGTATAGGCCATAAGGTGACCATCTGTGATGCCACTCTTGCAGGGGGCACTTTTCCTTTACTTGTTTATTTTTTGTAAAAAATACATGTTTTTTTACTACAAAAAATAAAAATATCAGAAAAGCTCCCCCTTCTAGAGCAGCAAGAGAGGTGCCCTAGAGAGGAAGTCTTGTAGTTTTGGCCTCCTGCTCCTACTGCCCATGACCTCTAATGACAATGAACTGAGAAGGTCATAGGTGGGACAGAGGAAGAAAGAAAGAATTTAAAAGTGAAAGTCATGCACAAAGAGAAAATTGGCAATGGTGTCAGGTATGTATGTGTATGTATATATAAATATTTTTTATTGCTGCTGGAAGACAACCAGATTTTTGGATAGCTAGGGGCTGGATAGTCCTCAGCTGTCCCTAATTTTGCAGATAATACCTGTTTTAGCCCATACAAAAACAGGCATTTTGATTTCAGACACCATATCCTTCAGAAAGCGCATGCTGACGCAAAACCTGTTATAACAATTTTCTAAGTTTATAAGAACAATATTTAAAATCTGTCCCTAATTTTGATCCCCCCATTACTTTTGAACTTGTCCAGGTTTCTTTTGCTAAGAGGTTAAAAGGCATGTCCCTCCTATATTTTCTTATCTTGGTAAACCACTGAGCATTTTCAGTCAGACAAAAATGCCAAACATTTCAGTTCTGTGTTTCCGTCCTGAAAATGTTTCTCAAAGCAAAATCTGTTCTGCATAAAATGGTGTCCTGTCTTTGCTGGAATATGACTAATGGCTACTTTTTGCTCATTATTCTGAATTTGCAGGATTGTTGGCATTTGCGTAAGTGGATCTTGGAATACTTCATTGTTTAGCTACTGTTTCCATTTAACAAAGCTGAAATACAGTACACAGATGTCATATTTAAATATAACTGCTAGATGGAGGTGGGAGTTGCCTGTTTACTTGGTTTAAAGAATCACTGTCTAGCTTTGCTTTGCTGGACTGTTGTGCATTTGCAGGATTAGTGTCTTTTATATGAAGCAGCTTATAATGCATTAATTTGTGGCTACTCTTTCCATCAAACAAAGTTGAGATACAGTCCACAGATGTCATGCTTAAGTATAACTGCCTGATGGAGGTGGGAGCTGCCTGTAGAAAGTAACTGACCTCCATGTTTACTTGGTTTAAAGAATCACTGTCTGGTTTTGCTGGACTGTTGTACATTTACAGGATTACTGTCATTTATGTGAAGCAGCTTGTAATACTTCAATGTGTGGCTACTGTTTCAATGGAACAAAGCTACAATACAAGGTATAACTTACTTTAAACATCCCACATAATTGTCTTGCAGTTTTGTGAGTGCCTTTGAATGACTGATTGTGAGAGAGAGGATTGCCCATATGCAGCAAGGGGACTGCTACCCCCACAGCACCCCCACCATGTATACAACATCAGTGGTTACTTATGTGTCAGTTTAAAGCATTATAGTCCTGTGGCCAGAGGAGCAGGTGTGACAGCAGACCCCCATGGATATTATACTTCCTGTCTTTATACAAAAGTAATGGAGTGTGTGACTGACTAGAGGGGGGGGTTGCTACTGCACATCCTCTGGGTGTTTAAAATAAAATAAGTTTTGCCTAACATGACACATTGCTATGACTTTTAGTTATAAATGTACATGGGGATTGTGTACAGAAAGTAATGCACCCTCTTGCTTCATATTTTATGTATTCACTATCTAATTTTGCAAGACAAGTGTGCATTTGCAGAGTTAACATGATTTCAGTGAAGCAGCCTGGAATAATTTAATTTGTGGCTACTTTTTGCATGAAAGTCAACAAAGCTGGAATACAATACATGGTTGTCGTTTTTCAGAAACATCTGAAGTGCATACAGAAGAAGCCATAACTGCTGAGTTGGGTTTGGAGCTGTATGTTGAAAGAAACTGCTCTCTTGTACTTCATATTAAAAGATCACTGTCTGGCTTTTAGGACTAGTGTGTATTTGTGTGAACTAAGATAAACTACTGAAGCTGACATCTGAACTATATAACAATTGTTAGGGCTGTCTGTAAAGGAACATAACCAGCTGCCTGCTATTGCTTTCTCATTATTTTGGCTTTGCGGGACTATTATGAAACATGTGAAGTGACTTGGAGTATGTTTAATGTATAACAACTACTTGTGTGAACTATATTACATGGCCATCATCTTCTATCACAAACAGATGTCTGAAATGTACAAAGGAGTGGCTATAATTCCCTGTTGAGGTGGGGGCTTTATGGATGAAACTAAATGACCCTTTTGTGATTTGCTCATTTTAAGTTCTTTGTCAAAATAATAAGGTATAAAATGTATCACAGAACATTCAGACCTTCACAGCTTCTGGGGGCTTTCCTAGTCTGAAACCAGACCTGCTCAGTGGTGTACACAGAAAGTTACTGTAGCTTGTCTGGGGAGCTGTGGATGGCGTCCATTATTTTCTTCAACTTTATCAGGTTTTATTTAAGCGAAGGCACTTATTTTTTATATAATTTGCCATTACATTTTGTCTCTTTGTTTCCTGACTCCTATCTGTTTTGTTTGATGTTTTTTTTAACTGGGATTCATGTGATATTCTCATATTATCATTTTATTTCTTTAACTTTCCTCCCAAACCTCAGAGGTCAGTATTCTTGTGTTGGGTTGGGAACAGTGTGGCCATTTTTTCTTTAACTTTCCTCACAAACTTCAGGGGGTGCACAGAGGGTCAACTAAGCTTTTAAAAGAGCAGTGTATTGTCTAAAAGTAACAAGTTGGAAACATCACTCTATTTTTTTTTTCATTTTCCTCACAGTCAAATAATCAGATGGATATACAGGTGCCTATATTTTGTGGGAGGTCAAAGAATAATTTAACTTATGTATGGCTGACAGCAAATATATTTTATTTTTTTCAGTTTTGTACAAGTCAAACATTAGAGGGGTACACAGGAGATGGCTGCCTTTTCTGGCAAAGGATAAAGCGGCATGCTATGTAGGTATATATGTATGTATATGTATGTGTGTGTATATATATATATATATATATAGATATATATATATATATATATAAAAATGTATGATTTTGACTATTGTCTCTTAAATTTCACCCCAATTTAACACCAGACAGGGATACACTGAAAGTGACTACCTTTGTAAAGGTGGTGGAGGAGGCAAGTACTATTTCTTTATATGATTTAGGTATCACTATATGCATTTGTCTTCTATGTTTCTTGTGCACTGCTATTTGGAGAACTTTGGATACAACTTGATTTAATTTCTTTCCCTATGGATGATTTTTGTTTATACCTTTATTGAATCTAAAGGTTAGAAAGAAAGCACTAATATGCACCTCTGAGTATTTATAACTCCATGCCTTTTGGGGGCCTACAGGCCACTAGATCTGCAGCTTAATTTAGTTATTACCATGTAGATTTGGTCAGTCAGGGTATGTTAAAATGATTCAGGGAAACCAAAGTTGAAGAACAAGACTTTCTAACCTTCAGGCCATCATTGGATGAAAAATTTGTTTAAAAAATGTAAAATGCACCTCAGAGCATTTAAAACCCCAGACTTAATACAGTTGTTTCCACTGTAGTTATTACAGTGTAGTCTTGGTCATTTAGGATGTGTTAAAATTATTTAGGGAAAGACTAAAGTTGACAAGTAGGATTGAATTTCTCCCATTAATCTTGATTTTTGTTTAGGTCAGCATTAGATGAAAAAGTTGTTTTTAAAAATGTAAAATGTGCCCCAGAGCATCTAGAACCAGGCAAAATTAAAATTTTTCATACATTGTTAACTAGAGCAGTCTTGCCTAGTTAAACTGTGTTGAATGAATACAAGAAAAACTGAAGTGTAAGACAAACTGTGAGAAAAAAGGAAGAAAAAAGTAATCTGCATGGTGTAGGTAGACTGGAATGGGGCCACCCAGTAATGTATGCCTATGTGTGTGTGTGTGTGGGGGGGGGGGGGATGCAGCCCTTTACCTTGTGCATTGGCCAGCCCTGACATTTGTTTTGCTTCTGTTGTTATATGCATCTTTGTATGAGATTACAATCAGTCAATCTTTGATCAGTGTTCTGCCCTGGTGAACAAATGTGAATGCAATAAAATAAATAAATACATACTTGAGCCACTCCTGCAGTGAAAACATTACAGAAAAATAAACTTTACTGACTGTGTCTCTTTAAATCTGAAACCATCATCTAAGTGCATGCCAGTGCTAAGAAAAACATGATATTATTTTTCTTAGAAGTCAACTAAAAAATTTTAGTTTCAGTTTCCCGATAACTAGATGGTTTCTCACAAGTTCTCCTTAGGGGTAGGCTGAGTTGACCTTAGACAAGGCTGGAGTGTAAATCTAAAGTATTTAATATAGGGGTTAGGCACATTCATTTCTTGACTAACATCTAATGGCATTTGGAATGTCTGCAGAGTATCTACCTATGATCTTCTATGGTTTCAGATTTGTTGAACTATATTCCCAGTTAACAGCAGTTGGCTTATGTGGCTTTTTGGATAGCCTATGTTTGTCACATGGTTTGTAACAACAACATATGCATTTGTCATTTTATTTGATGGATACACTCAGTATATGCATATGTGAATTACTTTGCAAGTTAATGTAAGCCTTCACTGTCTCTTTTGTACAAAATATGGACAGTGGTTCTGCTTTGTCAGTCCAGTTATGAAAAAGACACACAACTAACACAGAGATGAACACCAGATATGTATGTCTTTTACATGATTGGATATTGCTGTACATAGCATAATGGATAATAATTTTTGTGTGTCTGAGATCTTGATTTACCCCACCAGCTAACTACTCTGCACATATTGTGTGTTGTCAAAAAAAGTAACCTGGAGCTACCACTGCTGTCATGTAATCATATAAACTTTTCTACAGGTATGCAAAAAGTACTCATAGGTATGTAAGTAATTTATTAACCACAACTGTGAATGCTATTTTCCCAGTTCCCTGCTCATATAACTGCATTTTACCGGCATGACAAAGCCCATCATAATAGTGTATGTCAGAAGGAATACTATAACTGCTGGCACTGTTCAGGGGTGGTATGTGAGAGTATTGTTACAGTTTCCCAGTTCATGACAGTCTTAACATGTATGACTCACTACTGACATGCTGTTACACATTGTTTTACATGATACACTGTGCAGTACTGGGCACACATGTAGTAAAACTACATGTATCCTAGCATGACCACCCAGCGTGGTACTCTTACAAGCTATGATATTCTAGACATAGATTTCTGCAACAACACTTATCCCTCACTCTGCTAGTAAGCCTTGCATTGTGTGTATATTCCTCTGAAAGAATGATTTCCTGTTTTTTTTTTTTTTTTTTTTTTTTTTTGCAAGTGCATGAAGGTTACTTGCACTGACATGTGTCACCCCTAAGCCCTTCTCTTCCTGATAGCTTAGTTATTCAGCACCACTCAGAAGATTAAACCCTCTTTGCTTGGGTCACCTGCTGCATATAGGAAAGTAAGCCTTGGGAGCTGTCATTGCCGCTGACATGGGAGGGTGTGAAACAGTGCTAGCCTTATGTGTTGACATAATTCAGAGGGGAACTGTGGACTATTACACATGGGACTCCCCTTAAGTGCAAAACCTGTTTATATATCATTTGTGTAGTCCAACTGCCATTGCTGGTTTTGGTCTTGACCAAGGTGCAGAACAACAAGGACCACCTGTCGCATTTCAGCACATTGTCA
>NC_056725.1:828400047-828432547 GCF_019279795.1 Protopterus annectens
TATTACTTCTCATATACAATAATCTTAATGTTATCAACTTACTTTACTGAGTGTTCTGTTCACAATATCTCTTTTAATTTTGCATATATAGAGATACATTAGAAAACCTGAATGAAATCACAGTGAAGAGTAAAAATTACACTTAAAAATCATGGGCATAATTCCTGGATTTCATCTCACTAGAATGGAATTTCATTTTTTAGAACTGTAAATGTGTGTTCCTGAGAATAATAAGACTTAAAAAAGGCAATGGTAGATTTTCAAAATTCAGTAAAAAGTTGACTTTCTGAATAAGTACTTTTCTCTATCCTTCACAAATGTTGTAATAATAGAGCTTGAAAAAGCAGGGGGTTATTCTACAAAAAATTCAGTAAAAATTTGACTTTTGAATCAGTAAATTTGCTCATTCTGCAAAAAAGGAAATACAGAGTATTAAAATCCAGTCAATACCAAATATATAGATAATAGGTAGATGTCTATTTGTCAGGAAACAGAGGCCTTGAAAAACTTCTGGAACTGTATGTGCACAAAGCAACAAGGATGCAGTTACTTTAGCATTTGGAAAAGGCTGACTGAAGAACTAATTATAGTATGGGTGACTGGAGAAGGGAAATACCTTCAGAGTGGATAAATGTGATTTCTTCTAAGCAAGAATGGGAGTAAATAGAACTGTAATACCTTGATGGGGTGGGAGTTATGCAGAAATGTATTGCTAAATAGCAGATTCATTTCCTGCATAATTCATACCCTATGCAAGCATTTGGTTTATTGTTGTCTGGCAGTTGGTGCAGAGGGTTAAGGGCATGTGCTGTAGTTCCTCTGGTATATGGTTTGCATCCTTCCGCCTTCATTTGTCTACTGTGTGACCTTGAGCAAGACACTTAACCAGACAGTGTTTGTGGGCAACAGGGAATCAGGGTTAGGCTCTGCAATGGTCCCCTGGACTACAAGCTTAGTAACTATCTAGGAACCTATTCCATGAATATGAATTTTAAAGTTTTAGTCCTTTGTTCTATGTTGCACAGTTAAGAAATATTTGTATTCACCTACTCTTCAGTATTTTGATGATTTAGAGGCCAGATAGAAGCCATCCTTTAAGTTTCAGTGTTATTTGTATTTAGTGCAGTATTGCTGTTGATTCTTAGTTGATTCTTATATCCCCAGTTTTGGACATAAAACGTGGAGGTGAGATAACTCCCTTGCACTTGTATAAGCACAATGAGATGATGCCATTGAGTCACTCACTGGGGCACATCAATAAAGGTTTTAAGCATCAGGATTCAATGTTTGTGATATTACACTTGCTTTATGTATTACTCCCTAATGGTGACTTGCTTCTCTTATTTTGAAGTACTTAATCTATTTTTTAAACCTTGCCATAAGAACATTGAGCACAAATTGTACACCCATTGAGCATATGGTGTTAATTTATTCTTTGTTGACTAGGTTAGTCTCACTAGGCTTATAGACTCTTTTTTCAGGATAAGTCTATTGCTAATTTGGCCAGGGCATCAGGGAAGTTTCCCCTAATCTTTTCAATAGGTATAGGTGCCACCAACTCAAACAGATGTAGCCTTGGTTTAACATCTGATCCATAGGAGTTTTACTGTTAGAGATCTGTGTTTGGAGTTTTACTTTAAAGAAAGAAGATTATAGGGAACTAATATACCTTTGTGCCATATTCAATAATTTCTGTAAGTAAGGGTCAAGATTTGTGAGGCCCCATTCTAAACACCAATACAAACAATGTTAACATTCCAGGTGACAGCCACACTCTCTGAAGATTTATTTAGATGAATTGAGCAGCATATCTACTTCCATGAAGTACATACATTGTTTCTTTTCTTTCACTATTTACTAGTTATTCTATACTAGTTATTGTAATTTACTGTGAGGTAATGATGTATGTCTACTTACATGAAAGAAATAATGCACTATATTGATGAACAAATTAATGGTCAGTGACTCTATTCAAGTGCTTGAACATTCAAGAGATTGATCACTTAAATTATCATTTGCAAAGTTCAAAAATGAACTTTTTGAATGCTGCTAGTGTTTATGTGTGAGAGATTGCCATACAGGTGCTATCTTTTTTTTTCTCAAAAATCTCTTTATTAAATTATAGAATATAACATAACAACAAGCATCAAAAAATTGTAAATATAATCATTAGAAGTCATTAGAGATTACACAGCAAATAAATATACATTTCAACTCATGAATGTGTAAAAATAAAGAAAACAATATATACAATATGTACAAATGGTGACCAAGGTGCAAATGTTTAAATAAAGTATTAATTATATGAGAAAATGAAGAATAAAGGTAAATAAATCATATTAGTGTACTAAGACACGAAAGTGAAAACTAATGATCGTTGTTAATAATATAAAGGACCTTCTCTATAGTTTTGTTATTTAAAGCCATTTTTTTGGGACTCTTCAATAAAGTTTTTTGTGCAGAAATGTACGAGTAAGCCATTGTTCTAAAGTCATTCCAATTCAATTTAGTACGATCAAGCCAGTTTTTGGAAATGTAAAGTTTTATGAGAGAGGAAATAAATATAAAAACATGTGTGTCTAATTTAGAAAGATGTATCGAGGGTATGTAGAGAATTGCTGTTTCCTAGGATAAGGTGAATTTGTGATATCCCATTTTCTGTAATCTTACCTTCAAAGACGTCCAAAGTTTATGTGAATAGTGGCAATACCAAAAAATATGCAAAAGGTCAGCTTTTGGAAATAAGCAACAAGGACAAGAGGGAGACTTACTAGCATCAATTTTATTAAGTCTGGAAGGGGTATAATATGCATTATTATTTATCATCAATTGGGTATAGATCAATTTCTTAAAAGGGGAGTGTTCTAAAGTATTTCTAATAGCCAAGAGTTTTTGTTTCTCAGTTAATTGAGAATTATGTTTATCCCAGAAGTTAGAAAAAAGACATAATAAGTCTTGTATGAATTTGTTTAATAAATTATATGATTTTGATAGCATTTTCTCAGGGAGTGATAATGTTTTAATTATCGTATCTAAATTGTTAAGATCTTGTTCTTTTGGCAAATTGAGAATGCATTTAGCTATGACCACTTCTCTTAACTGACGTAAGATTATAGTATATTTACAATTGACTTTCAGTAACTTCCACAAATTAGCCAGGGACAAATCTTTATATTTCAAGAGATCCCAGACAATCATATTTTTAATAAGAGGGTAGTTTGTAAGATTAAATGGCATATTATCTAATTTAAGGTTGGGATTCAAGTGAAGTGGTTGAAGTAAATAAAGACTATTATCAAGCTTGACAAGTTTCAGTAACTCCTGAAATGCTTTGATCTTTTGTTTTAGGAAATTCGAGATTTTGAGTGTATTTATAATATCTATAGAGATGAATGGAATGGCAGCAGGGTTAATGTTTTTGGAAATGATATATTGATGCCATAGCTTAACCCAAATTGGAGATTGATTGTAGTTAATATTGTTCAGTTTAGAAATGGAAAGTAATTTGTTGGCTGAAACAATTAAATAATATAGATACAAATTTGGCAGGCCCAAACCACCCCTGTCTTTAGAAGTTGATAGGTTAGGATAAGAAATCCTAACTGTTTTAGGAAACCACAAAAATTTAGCTAGTTCTTTATTAACTCTATCGAAGAAAGATTTAGGAATGATTTGATCTGAGGAATTGAATTGGTAGAGAAATTTGGGGAGAATATTCATTTTAATCACTGCAGCTTTGGATAAAAGTGATAGGTTAAGTAGTTCCCATCTACGCATATCAAGAATTATTGATGTCCATATTTTATTCAAGTTATTTTGAAATGAAGATAGGCTATTTTGAACCACACGAATACCCAAATATTTCACCTCATAAGTAATATTAAAAGGAGATACAGGAAATATGTATGATTTATGTGCCAGAGGGTTTAAGGGGAGAATATGAGTCTTTTGGGGATTAATGTGATAATCTGAAGCAAGTGAAAATGTCTCAATAGAGTTAACAAGTTTGTTTAGATCTGTGATAGGTGTTTGAAAGTATATTACTAAATCATCCACAAAAGCTGAGAAAGGTAAGTTAGTGTTCAAGACCTTAGGAATCCTGTGGAATGTATTTTGTGTTATGTATAAAAGTAATGGTTCTAAATACAAATTAAAGAGAAAGGGAGATAAAGGGCAGCCCTGTCTTGTACCATTAGTAATTTTTATAGGGATAGATGTGGCTCCATTAATATACAGTCTGGTAAAGGATTCTTTGTATAAAGTTTTGATTAAATTTATAAATGATATAGGGATATTGAAACAGGTCATGGCTTGAAAGAGGAAGTCCCAACTCACGCTATCAAATGCTTTTGATGCATCAAGAATCAATGCATATAGTGGGTTATTATCATTTTCCGTAAGGTGTATAATGGCTTCCATAGTCAGAGTGTTGTCCCATGCATGTCTGTGAGATGAAAAACCTGTTTGATATGAGGAGGTTATATATGTTAAAACTTTCTTTAGTCTATTAGTGAGGATAGAAGATAAAATTTTAATGTCTAAATTAATTAATGAAATGGGTCTGTAATTATTGGGGTCTGTTTTGTCTTTATTATTCTTTAAAATTAGTATAGTTTTTGAGGTGTTCCAATGGAGATCAGCTATGTTGTTTATTTTAATGTAATTATAAACCTTGAACAAGAAAGGAGCAATTACTGACTTAAAGGATTTAAAAAATTCCGGTGTGAATCCGTCTGGACCTGGGGATTTACCAGGTTTGAGTCTGTCAATGGAATCAGAGATTTCAAGAAGACTTAGAGAAGCTGACAAAATGTTATGTTGTTTTTCATTCAACATAGGAAACCTTATAGAACTTAGAAAACTATTTATATGACAATTAACTATAGGTTTGGATTTTTTGGAATATAAATCAGTATATATTAGTGTAAAAAGTTGCAAAATTTCCTTGTCCGTGTTATATATTTGATTTTTGTATTATATAGGCAATATTTTAGGCCTGTCAAAGTTTTTTTTTAATTATTCTTGCAAGAGTTTTGGATGGCACTTGAGCCCATTCAGAGTAAGTAGCTAATAATCTTTGCTCCAGTATTGATAGATTACTTTGATGCAGCAAAAGAAGTTCTTTTTGAGATTGTATAATTTGCTCATAATATGAGGGATCTGAATTTAATCTATATTGAGTTTCAAGAGACTGAATCTTTAGTTTTAGGGACCTTTCTTTATTATTAACTTGTTTTTTAATGTATGAAGCCTTACCAATGAACATTCCCCTCAACCTAGCCTTACAAGCAGCCCACTGTATATCATAGGGAATATCAGTTAAATCGAGGTTATTTTCCATTTCTTGAATTATTTCTATACATGTTTTGCTAATATATTTTAGAGAGCAAATTATTATTCAAAGTCCAATTATTTTGTTTGAATGTATGTCTAGAATTGAAGTCCATATTTAATTTTATTAAGATTCTAGAATGATCAGAAAGAAATCTGGGCTCAATATTAAAGTCTAATAACAATTGTGATAAAAAAGTAGATATAAGAAAGAAATCTAACCTTGACCATGAATGATAACATTTTGAGTAATATGTATATATATCTTTTTTGTTTGAGTATTTAGTAAGTTGTATAGGGTCTATAAGATTATGGTCCAATATTAGGTCCTCCAGCGCAAGGGATGCTTGATGGTTATAGGAAGAGGAACAACTAGTACGGTCAATAACTGGGTTGATTACAGCATTCCAGTCCCCACCTACAATAACATAATGATCTTTATAAGAAGAGAGAATATTATGTATCTGTAGAATAAAAAAATGTTGATGACTACACGGACCATAAATATTTAGCACCAAAAGTGGTTTATCTATATTTTGTATGGTGGAGGTAAAATAGCACCATCTACCTTCATTGTCATGTTTTTCTTCAATAATACTCCCCTGAAATTTTTGTTTAATTATGATAGCCACCCCCCTGGAATTGGAAGTGTCACCGGAAGCTGTTATTTTTTTGACCCATTTTTTGCTTTTTTCTTTGTACCAGTCATCCCTAAGAGTATGTGTTTCTTGCAGAAAACATATATTAGCATGTGATTTATACATTAAATGAAATAGTAAAGATTTCTTAGCTTTGTTCTTAATCCCTCTTACATTCCAGGAATCAATTATGAATAAATTAGTCATGTTATTATCAAAGGTCTGTTAAAGGAAATGCAGGGGAATAAAATGTTTGTACATGAAAAAAATATAAGAAAGAAGAGAAAAAGCAAAACGTAGTCTCAGCACAACAATTATTATATATATAGGTATGATTCAAAATAGATTTAACTTTAGTCTCAAAATCTTCCCCCCTCCCCACCCCAGTGCCTACCCACATTAACTTCTCTAAAGAAGGGAGATATAGATAACTATATATATGATGTGTGTACTTGGTCACCAATAAATCCCATAAAACAAAAGAAAATTTGAGTAAAGTCCTAAAAAGGACTATAATAAAGTTAACAAAGCTAAACATATTTACACAATAATCTGATAACAAGATGTCCGACATACTTAACCCCATTCATATGTGTATTCACAAACTCCTATATAGTTAATTCGAAATTGTGTCAAATAAAGAAAATACTGTTAATCAAACACTATAATATATATTTGCCTTGGTAGGTGTATGTGAAACATAAGTATCATAGTAAAGTTATAATGTAACTAGAGCAAAGTAATCATGTAAATGAATGTATTTCCATAAGAGTATATCTCAAACCTTATAATTTAAAGGTATTAATGATAATATATAAAATTATAGTACATATATGTCAATAAACTATAAAAAAATTAATTCTATGTAATCTTCTCCATTCTAGACCTCGTTTAATTTGTACTGTTGTAATCTATGTGGGCTCTTTGGATATTAAGAATACAACTAGTATCAGTCACTCTGTATATATTGGATCACATGGCTCTTACAATCTAAACATAAAATTATACTATATGTAATCTATTATTGTAGATATAAATGAGAAACTATTTATGTAACATATTATAATAAGCCCTATTATGAGTATATTTTAAATTCAAGTTTCTGGGTCATGTAAAATGGAGAGTAAGCCAAAGGTTTATATTAACTGTAAATAACAGTGAGAAATCATATATAATCAAATTGTGTAACATAACATAACATACATATTAATGCACTTGCGTATAAGTATAATTACTTGCATGGTAATGAAAAACATTAATAAAGATCAAGATCCCTTATTAATTGGATCAACATCTCAGGATCAGTGTGAGAGACATAGTCTCACAAAAAGGCACATTTGAAACTATATATCTAATTTGCCTGAGATATTAGAAACAAACCATAGGACCAAACCACTAATCATATTAACTGGCCAGCTAAGTCCTACATACAAGCAAAAACATCTCTACATGATGCCTGTTAATCAGGCTTACTAACTAACTCATTTATATTACATGTCATTGCATATGTTGTAAAAACCAGATAGTCAGAGCATATACCTATTTGTGAATTAGCTTACTAAATCATGGAAACATTAAGAAGGAATATACTGTGAGTCAGTGTATGGTAATAAATGTATGTGCTTGAATACTTGCTGCTTGTCTAGCCAAAATACCAAAAACATATTTTTTAGCTGTTTGCTAAAAGAGAGATTAAACAGTTCTATTGGCTGGCTCAATTGTCTCTCGTAATTAATGTTCTGTGTTTGGAGATAATGTATACATCTGGATATGATGTGCTTAATACAGCATAAACACTCACCCAACTGTAAAGAAAACGCACTGAACACGTAGAAGTCCTCTCGCAGCATTCAGTTCTTCAGAGCTATCTGAAGCACGAAAACAAACTTACACGCAAAAACCAAGCTGGATTAAACATCAGCAGATTCTGATAGTTAATGTTGTAACTCTCAACGGGGACTGCATCACGTAACCAGGAAGCTATACCATACATGAACGCAAACCCAAGGAAACAGATAGTAATCTGCGATCTCTACGATAACAGGCAGCCAAGCAACAAGAAGCATATAAAACAGTCAGGATGTAACTAATTAGATAAACCTGCCACAAATCTCCTATGGATAGTAGCGTCATCAGGCTGACAAACAGGAGAGAAAATGGATTGTGACTGGGTTAAGATAAACAACAACAACAGAATTCTATGCAGGTTGGTAATGCTGCATTAGCACGAGAGATTGAATGATTTTCACGCTTTTTTTGTTTGAGTGACATTTCTGACTGAAAGCATAATACCACATAAAACACTCTGGAATGTATTTTCAGGGAAACTATAAAAGCATTAAATAATGAAATAGAAAATGTTTAAAAAACAGTGACATCTCAATAACCATTAAGCACACATTATACACATTTTAAGACCAGAGTATTTTTGTTATGGTAAAGCTTGTTATATATACCCAGTTATTTAAGAGTATATATAAAGAAATGTAAAGTCACTAACTGTAGTTTAATGTACTTACTTTGTAAAAGAAGAATTACTTATTGTGTAGCAATGTCAGGAAGGACCTTAAATAATTTTAAAAAGATATCCTTTGCTTCTTGTGGTTCTGTAACAGTATAGCTTCTGTCATTAAAACTGAAGGAGAGTGTGTTTGGGTACCTCATCCGAAATTTTATGCCCCTTTTTATCAGATCTGCACAATATGGTGATAACTTTTGTCTGTTCATTTTTATTTGTGGAGGTAAATCCTGTGCAAAAGTCAGCTTATGATTATTCCATATGAAATGTTTTTTACTTTTGGCTGCTTCTAATATACTTTGAGTGTCTTGGTAGTTTAGTAATCTTGTGTAGATAATCCGAGGTGAAGTAGATTCTTGTCTAGCACGCAGGGCTCTATGCGCTCTTTCAACAATTAAGATATTAGTGGTTGTCTCATAGTTAAGTAATGCTTTGAATATTTGTTTAGTCACTGAAATTAAGTTCTGATTATCATAAGATTCAGGTAGTCCTCTAATTATTATGTTATTTCTGCGAGACCTTGCTTCTAAGTCCAGTAATTTGGCTTGTATTTCTGTAAAAAGTGTATCCTTGGATTTTAAGTCACGTTCAATAGAGTCTGCTCTTATTTCCAAATCTAGATTTTTATGTTCAAGTAAGTCCATTCTATCATTTATCTGCTTTAGAGTTTTACCAAAATCTGTCAGTTGTTCAGAGAAACCCTGAATAGCACTTTGAATGGGCTGTAATGCCATCTTCAAATCTTCTAAATAGAAATTAGAGTCACTTTTATCTTTAACACTTACTTTAATGTTCTCAGTAGATTGTTTGGTGGTTCTTAATCTCTTAGATCCGGTGTCTTTCTCTGGAGAAAGCATAGAGGAGAATTTGGCCTTGGTTGTCTGCGTCTCCATGGAGTCAGAGTTTCCAGCCATGCCCAGAAAAGAGGTGTGAAAACAGGAATTCTGACACAGAAAGGAGCTTCTAGAGTGCACGTGCCCAAAGACTGTTGTGGCCAAAAGTACTCTGAAGTAAATTAACGTAAAAATTGCACTCTTTCGAAAAATAAATAGTCCCAGAATGTAGAAGATGTATCAAAGATACTTTCTGCATAAAAAACTGTGGAGAAATTTCGCTTAAAAGTTGTTAAAAATTGCAGGTATTTCCAATGCTGTGAGGAGCTCAGTGAATAGGGAGCAGTCTAGCCGGTGACCATCTTGGAATGATACAGGTGCTATTTTGGAATTTGTCATATCCCCCCAGGGTAATCTGTGGTTTGGTATATATAATTAGCAGGGAGTGTGAGGATGTAGGGGGGGGGGCTTCCCCCCTGCAAAATATAGTTTTTGTTTTGGTTTGGATCTTTGTGATTCAAAGTCTTTCCTTTTTGATTCTTTGTGATTCAGACTGTTTTACTCTATTGCAAAATACAACAGGAAAAAACAATAAGCTGTGATAAAGTATGGCGAACATGCTCCATACAAAACTACAAATTTCTGTGCAAATGCCACACACCACGTGGAAATATCTAGTATAAATTTTAATCAGATATATACACAACAGGTAAATACATAAACACATTTTCTTATAAGCTTCAGGTGAATTTTCAAAGGTTGTCACTCCCTCTTAACCATTTAAATATAGTGAAATTATCATGTGTCCCATTTTTGATGTAAAATTATTTTAAAAATCTAAAAAAGCAATAAATTGCATGAAGTAATGATTTGTAAATATGCTAAGTACTATACATGATCTATCAATTTTATAAGTAAGCATAAGTATGTATACACATTAATGTTTTAAACCTCTAAAATAGGTTTTAAAGGGAACAAATCATCTGACCCAGGAAAGTGGGTGGCATCTAATTCTAAATACCATTTTCTCACACAAACATCTATATAGTTAATGATATCTCCACTACGTGGGTTTAAAAGAATTAATTTCAGCACTGAAAACTTAAATGCATGTTTCTTTCCTTCTCACATAATATGCTTAGCTAGAGTATTATTTTTAACACCATTCTCTATGTCCTTAATCTGCTCATATATTCTCTCTTTAAGTTGGGGGTTTATTTTGCATACATAAAATGCACCCCAAGTACTGCACAATGCTAAATATAACACGTTTTCTAGATTTGTAATCAACATAATATTTAAAAAATACTTTTTATAAGTCTTGGGATACACAAATATATTCTCAGCTCTATTAGATTTGCAGTCGCTGTGTTCCTATCATTATTACATATATAAAAATATGGCTTCCTATAATATTATTGTCACTTCAATTTGTTCGTTCTTAAACACAAACATAGGTGCCTCTCCCATTATTTTCTTTATATCAATACTAAATTTTAAAATACTCAATGTTTTTCTAAGTAAACCGTATAAAAACATAAGCATCCTTAGAATACATTACAGGAAACCTAAAATTAGAACATAACTTTGTTTTCACCATCATTACTATTTGTACATTTCTTTTCGATGGTTTCAATACAATTAAAAGGATACTATTATCCTACTTAATCCTCTGCCTGCACTACCTTATCCTTTATTTTATAGCTTCTGTGTTTAAAATGATTTGCATAGACTCAAGTACCTCTAGCTTATTTGAGTCACTAGTAAGCTTACATTGCTTCAGCATCTGTCCTTTAATAATATTTCTAAACAAGAAAGAGGGATGCATACTTCATTGATGCAAATACATTTTCTTTCTACTCTCTTTCTTATAGACATTAGCAGATATAGTACTGTCTTCTTCTTGTTTAAAGTTACAGCCAAAAAAACTAATCAAAGTGTTGGAATAATTCATATCAAATCCTAAAAATAACATGGTGGACTCAAGATATTACTTACAATTTTACAGTGAATATTCAGAATTTTCACTGTGTTCCCATATAAAGAAGACAACACACAGAAAACTTTTGTAAAGTGAAATATAGGGTTTACATTTGTTATTTAATACACTTCTTTCTTATATTGTAATAGAGCCATACTCACACTCACAGTGCCCATTTGTACCCCTGTCTGTTGTAAATAATGATTTTCCATAAGCATAAAAATATTATATTGTAATACTAATTCTAATTCCAAAATTATCTTTGGAGTTAAAACAGATGGGAACTCTATCAGATATTTACACATATATATATATATATATATATATATATATATATATGGATTCACTTCATAATCTCGAAATACTGAAATTTCGAATTTCAGTATCTCGAGACTATAAAGTCAAACATTCAAAATATCGCTTTAAAAAAAACACAAATTCTGAAATGTTGATAGTTTATATATTCATGAAAATGTCGAACGCCACTTGTAATGTGCTGTTGTAAGATTAAGTAATGGATGCAATGGATAAGTCAAGTCTAACTGCTCCAGGTACTTTAGGAGCAGTATATAACACAATAAGTTCACAAAAGGGAAAGTCTATTTTGATACTGGAAGGTTTTGTCCTGCATCGTGAGAGAATAGTTAATGAGAAGTCATACTGGTGCTGCAAGTGGAAACAGTGTATGAAGTGCAAAGGTAGAGCTATAACCGTTAGTGTGCCGGATGGTGAGAAGTTGGTCAAGACGGTGCAGCACTCACATGGAGGTGAGCCAGGACTGTTTTAAGGCTTATCAGGTGATCCGACTGAGACAGAAAAGTACAGGGTATGCAATGAGATAAGAACACATTCTACTATTTCTCATGATAACCCGTGTATTGTAGTTGACGATGTAATGGCGTCAACTTCCGCTGATGTAACGCCTAGTCTTCCCACTCGTAAAGCTCTCATTCAGCATGTAGGTAGACTTCGTAGAAGAAATAGTACAAGAGACAAGATTTCTTGTATAAATGATATAAAGATATGTGACTACCCAACTAAGAGTGGACCTTTCATAACTACTAAAATGTGTGATACCAGTAGTGACATGACTGTTGTTGTCTTTACTACACAGCAAAACTTGTGTGATCGAAGCACTGCTACTATTTGGTTAGTAGATGGCACATATTTCTATAAGGGGATTATGTGTCGACAGTTATATAGCATCCATGGACTGGTACATTATGGTGGGTCTCACAAAAGTGTCCCTTTACTGTTCTGTTTAATGACAAGAAAGACATTAAAGTTGTACAACTTTATGTGGCAATGTGTCTTAAATCTCCTAGATAAGGAAGGCTTACAATTAAGTCTTAAGTACATATTAAGTGATTTTGAAATTGCTGCAAAACGTAGTGTGCATTTGAATTTGCAAGGTGTTGTCTCAAAGGGATGCCTCTTTCACTTTGGGCAGAATATTTGGAGTAAGGTGCAACAGTTAGGTCTCTCACATTTATATAATACGGATATGAACTTTCAACTTCATGTAAAGTGCTTAGTTGCTTTAGCATTTGTACCTGAAAGTGATGTTATGTCAAGTTTCATGGAAGTGAGAGAAATATTTCCTGTAGAAGAGAGACTGTTGTTGCAGTACTTTTCAGATTGGTATGTTTTAGGGAAGTTAAGGAAGTTTTGTACTAGAAGTACAGGATGTTCCCGTTTCCCTCCACTCTTTCCAGTATCGTTTTGGAATGTGAGTGAATTGAATACACTATTTCTGCCTCGTACGCAGAATAGCGTAGAAGCTTGGCATCGCAGATTGAAGGCACTACTAGGTCATCGAGCTTGTGATTTAACAGTACTTATGACCATGTTAGCAAGAGAACAGGACAGAGTTGAAGAACTCCGTATTAGAATGACATGTGGAGCTCCGCCTTCTCCTAAATGACGTAATGTCGTAAAGAGGCATGTTCAGTTTGAAAATGTGCTTCGAAACAGGGATACGTATTCTACAACGCAGTTTCTAATGTCAATTGATAGACTACTGAAGATGTAAACAGGACGGTATATCCACTGTATGTGTTGGTGATCTTTCTTTACTTTAGATTCCTTTAGTTTCTATTTGTTTTAGTATGGTTGCGCTAATTTGCAAATCTACCATATATGACTTGTACCGTCACGTTTTATTTGGAAGAAGTATCAGCAGCTTAACTTGATAGTATGGCTGTACATATTGTTATGTTAGTGTACAGATATTGGAATATGGTATGGGATCCAAATTATGAGTCCCTTACTTGTATGAAGAAATATTATGTACGTGGAAATTGTTTCTCAACAGAATGTACAGCTGGAGTTTCTGTTTATACAGTGTACGAATGGACATCTTATTTATGGAGTATTACTTGATGATATTGTTTTGCGTGCATTAAAGGTATCTTTATAGTTTCGATATTATGATATGCGGTCCTATGAGATGAGGTGTGGGTACTTTGGTAGTTTAGTTCAGAGAAATAATTTTGTTCATGTGGGCTTCGGTTTTGTGTAATTCATTATTTTGTAGGTTCGATGTTTTTATTTTTCGACTTTATAGTCTTGAAATACTGAACTTCGAGATTTCAGTGTTTCGAGGTTATGAAGTGAATCCATATATATATATATATATATATATATATATATATATATATATATATATAAATATATATATATATATATATAAACATATATACTCCTTTGTCATTTAGAATACTTGTAATTAGTGAATGAACATCTAATGTTACAGTAACAAAATCTTTCAATTCATTACTCTGATGCCATTAATAAATTTCACTTAAAAAGTGTTTTGTATCATTTAATACTGTTTCATACCTTTAAAAAAGACAAGTAAATCACCTGCAAAAAACCTGCTTGGTACTTGGAAAATCTTGCAAGTCAAAAACTAAAAGACTGCAGCAGAAACACAGTAAGTATATAACAAAACGAACTGCATGCATTATAAAAAAGTGAAACGTCAGTGTTTTTTTTATAATGCATGTAGTTCATTTTGTTATATACTCTGTCCTTGGGATTCAACAAGCAGCCATGCAGGAATAATGAATGATGAATCAATGCCATACAGCAGATAGTCTATAAAATGAAAAATAAGCAATGCTAACCATTGCACAGCTCTGCTTGCCAGGTGTAAGCATTGTGTAAATATGACTGCTAAGCAATGAGTAGCCCAGCTAAGTGAATTTGCCCATCGGTAAGCAGTGCTGAACTTGTCCATTTAAGCAATGCCAATCTTAGCTAAGCAGGTTTACCCATAGCTTAGCTTAGCTCAGCATATTCAAAACCATCCAATCACGGCAAAGGGCAGAAAATCGGCCATATTTAAACCCCACAGGTGAGAATACAGCTCATAACTGATTGCAGCTTCCCACTGTAGGCAGGATGGCTGGAGTTGGAGAGAGATTGCTCTTCCAGGCGCAGTGCTGGGGCATACAGGAGTCCAAGGTCATGGTAGGACTCCTGTTAAAAAAAAAACATGATGAGAAACTGCTGCAGAGCCAGTACCAGGCTCCCAATATAAAGTGGAAGCCTGAGACCATCTTGCCCATGATCTCACCAGTGCTACTGGTATCCCTCAGACTAGTGAGCAGGTCAGGCACCACTATGCCTACTTGAAGCATAGAAAGAGGGGAGCTCTTGGATGAGTGGGTCCAAAAAGCAAGGCAGAGGGGTGATGTCCCAGCAGTGTATAAGTAGCCATACCATTACTGTTTACTGAAGTCCAGCATGTGTATGTGATGGATAGGTATGCCTAAATATGTCTCTATTTGGTTTAGAGCTGCAACTGAGTGGGCTGTGAATCAGGAATCTCATGCTAGTAGGCTGCAAAGGCTGCATTGCGAGGCTGGTGAGTAACAATCCTCCTTGTAGTAGTCATACCAAATAAATATAAAGTAGTAGAAAGTCATCTGGCAGTATAAAAACTGTTGTATGGGTTGTACTGAATAAATCAGACAATATGACAGTAATAGTCTCATATAGGTCATATTTAAATAAAACTGTAACTGCCGGGCAATAAAGCTGTAAATCCTGGACTGGTTGTGTTTACTCTGGTATTGTATGGCATTTATTATTGCATTCTCTGAATAGTAATGTTGTGTTAACCACTGTTACCTACACTGTGCTATATAAAAAAATGTCTAGGAATGTCTGTATAAGACTGTTGTAAGTACAAGATCAGATTGTACAACCAAGAGAGACTTAGATAGAAAACACTGAAGAGATAGACAGCAATATCCAAATAGCACACTCTAATGCAACTTAAATAGTTATATTTTTAGTGGACACAGCCATGGTTTGAATCCTGGGAGGGGTAGTAAGCTGTAAGTATAATCATACCTCTCAACTGTACAGATTTTTCAGAATGTCCAGATAACTGGCCCATATTTTCTGCCTGTTCCTCTGTCCCCCTGGCAAAATAGTGGGATGATCTCAGAATTGTAGTCACGAAATAATGACATACATTTGATTTTCAGACCTCAAACCCTTCAGAAAATGTTTATTAAAACAAATCCTGTCACTCTAGCAACTCTCCAAGTTTATAACGCAGCAATATTCAAAACATGTCCCTATTTGTACCCCCATGTTTTCAAGCTTTGTCCAGAGTGTGTGCATTAAGAGATTGAGAGGTATGTGCATAATATTAACTAGAATCTGGGAATATGTGTAGAAACAGTCAGGGAGTGTTAACAAACATTCCCTCCACAGGTCTGTTAGATAAGAAAACTGTGCCTGCTAATCTTCTTCTTCTGGCTTTTCCTAGTTAGGGGTCACCACAGCAGATCACTGTCCACTCATGATTGGCAGTGGAGTTTTACGGTGTTGAGTTGCCAGCCTGGTGCCCAACCTTGTACAGAAGGCACACACACGCCTAGGGCCAATTTAGTGTGTCCAATCCACCTACAGCATGTCGTTGGAATGTGGGAGGAAACCGGAGCACCCAGAGGAAACCCACATGACCACGGGGAGAACATGCAGACTCCACACAGAAGGCACCCCAGCCGAGGATCGAACTGGAGAACCTCTTGCTGTGAGGCGGCAATGCTAACCACTTCACCACTGTGGCCACTCAAAAACTGTGCCTGCTAATAAAAATTTAAATTCTGGACTGATAGTGTTTACTCTGGTATAGTATGGCCTGACATGTAGCATTCAGTAACATCTGCTATCAGAATAGTACTGTTGTGTCAACCACTATTTCTCACACTGTGGTACATAAAATATGTGTAGGAATGTCTGTATAAGACTGTTGTAATTACAAGGTCAGATTGTATAACCAAGAGAGACTTACACAGAAAACACTGAAGAGATAGACAGCAATAGCCAAATAGCACACTCTACTGGGGCTTAAATTGTTGTATTTTTAGCAAACACAGCCATGGTTCGAATCCTGGGAGTGGTAGTAAGCTGTATGCATGATCATACCTCTCAATTGTACAGATTTTTCAGAATGTCCAGATAATTGGCTCATATTTTCTGCCTGTTCCTCTGTCCCCATGGCAAATCAGTGGGATGATGTCAGAACTGTAGTCACGAAATAATGACATACATTTGATTTTTCAGACCTCAAAACCTTCAGAAAATGTGCATTAAAACAAATCCTGTCACTCATGCAACTCTCCAAGTTTATGACAGCAATATTCAAAACATGTCCCTATTTGTACCCCCATGCTGTCAAAGCTTTGTCCAGAGTGTGTGCATTAAGAGATTGAGAGGTATGTGCATAATATTAACTTTGAATCTGGGAATATATGTAGAAACAGTCAGGCAGTGTTAGCAAACATTCCCTCCACAGGTCTACCAGGTAAGAGATGTAAGAATTTAGCTATAAGACGGTTGAAGGATACACTGTGTACAAACATACCACTGCCCAAACCAAGGCCACAGGGTATTGTAATAATACTTGTACCTTAATGAGTAGAGCAATGATCATTAAAGTTGTGAGTACTACAAGTATATATAAGTTGTTAATTGACATCTCTCCCCCTCCACCATATCTGCAAAAATAATCTAAATACACAAATCAATGGGTATGTTTACACCAAATTTACTGTTGGGACATATGTTCTGTTGTTCAATAAATATTAAAATGCATTTCTATTAATGATCCATGTTGAAATATTATCATTGGTGGCATGCTGCCATCAATGTATCCTGCATGCTATTGTAATGGCCACTGTGGTTCCATATATGCATGTGTTCTGTTTGTTATGCAACTGTTCCAAATCTGGTGTTTTGGGTTAATGAGAATATCTATGCATGCTGTTATAACTAATCCTGGATTGTGTTGAGTACTGTTAACCCACATATGTTTTAAAACTGCAACACCATAGCATGTATGGGAAGGCTGGTCCCAGCAGACCCACCTCTCCCACCTCATCTGGCCATGGCACCGGCCACCACCACACCTGGGACCCACTCCGGGACCTCCTTGTCTGCTGGTCCTGCACCACCTTTGGGTGGAACCACCTCAGGGGATGGGGCTTGTCCCCTCCTGAGAGCAAGCGTTGACAGTATACTGCCACCCAAAGTCAGACCCAGGGACTGGTGCATAGTGAGCTCCGAAGGGAGTTTGGAAATCTGCTACACCAACTTGAGGGCTGTGTTGTGCATTTAGACGGTCTGCCTGCCCCTCCTGCTCAGCCTCCAGCACAGCCACCTTCGGGGCCATGAAGGTGCAGTGGTGACTGCCCATGGGTGGGGACCTCAGTCCCACTGTTTCCATTTGGAGCTCATGGGCTTCCGATTTCCAAACACTCCTCCCCATCCAAGGTGTTTACCCTCCATGTGTCATATACTGGCCCTGTATGCTGTCTTATCTGTCTTCCTACCCAACCTACCTCTCCGAATATACATACTATCCTTCTCCATATCCCACTCTCACCATAAAAAAAGGGCAATCTTTTCCCCAAAAAATTTTTTCCCCATAAATAGCTGTCCATTTTGCACGTGTCCACTGGACACATGTAATCTGGTCTAACTGGCTTCACAACACATTATTGTTGTCTTCACTGGTCTCTCAGGGGTTTGAGTGCCCAAATCTATCTCCAAATTCAGTACATATGCACAGCTGTTGCTGTAGAAGAAACGGACATCTATGGACCTTCCCTACACCCTTCCTGCACATCTCTAGCTACTTTCCCTATTGTTTTCCCTCTGCATGCCCCTTTTTCTCCACTTTCCTATCAGCCCTTTTTTCTTTTCTTTTAAAAGAATTAGCATGGGGGTAAGCAGGAGTAAGCACTTTTAAGCAGTAGTAAGTGGGTTTAAGCCTGTTTGTGTGGCGGCAATCAATGGCTATACAGATTAAGCACTGTCAGGCTAACTGTCTTTAAGCTAATTTAATGGGAATTTAGCATTGTTTACTGTCAAGCAAACCCATGCAAACCTGCTTACAACTGCTTTAAAGTGCCTTAATTACTTTGTATCCAACAGCTCTTGTTCTGCCCTGCAACAAAATAATCAGCCCTTGTAGGTCTCAAACCCAGAACGCTGCACACCATAGCCACAGTGATTTACCACTAAGCCATTTCAGCTGCGCATAAATATGATGTTTTCTCAGACATATCATGCAGCACAGTCATTTAACAGTAGGGAAAATGTATTTATATATGTAGATGTATGTATGTATGTATGTATGTGTGTGTGTGTGTGTGTGTGTGTGTGTGTGTGTGTGTGTGTGTGTGTGTGTGTGTGTGTGTGTGTGTATATATATATATATATATATATATATATATATATATATATATATATATATATATATATATATATATATATATATATGTATGTATATATATATATATATATATATATATATATATATATATATATATATGGATTCCTATTACAAGAACGAAAGTTCACTACTTGAACTTGTAATAGGAAGTTTAATCTGCAAAGTTCACTTTAATGAAAGTGAACTCTTGCATAGGTGCACTTCACCAAAAAAAACGCAGCACAGTGGAGGACATAAAAAACAAGCTATGTTCTCCACTATGGTGCGATAGTCACGGACCTTAGGGTTAGGGCATGGGTTAGGGTATGGGGATAGTTAGTAAAGCTATCCCCTTATCCTAACCCATGCCCTAACCCTAAGGTTCGTGACTATCGCACCATAGTGGAGGACATTGCTATGTCCTTCACTGTGCTGCAGTCATCACAGACCTTAGGGTTAGGGCATAGGTCTATGGGCTATCCCCTTACTATGACCCGTTCCCTAACCCTAAGGTCTGTGAGTACTGCATGGAAGTTCAATACAACACCTGTTTGTTGCACTCAACTTCACGTAAGTGCACTTTCGATTAAGTGCACTTTCACTGCAATGAGCATTCCAGCCACTATTTCGAATTAGTGAAAATTTGATCTAGTGTATGGAACCCATATATATATATATATATATATATATATATATATATATATATATATATATTTTTTTTTTTGTTGTGTCTTTCGGCTTTTCCCCATTAGGGGTCGCCACAGCGGAACTCCAGTCTGCTAATGATTGGCAGTAGATTTTACGTGCGAGTTGCCAGCCCTGATGCACAACCTTCAACGAATGCGCCCATTCACACATGTCTCCACACAGAAGAAGCTCTAGCTGAGAATCAAACAGGACAACATCTATCTGTGAGGCAACAACGCTACCGCAGCACCACCACCGCAGTCACTATATATATATATATATATATATATATATATATATATATATATATATATATATATATATATACACACACACACACACACATATATATATTTGTGTATGTATATATATATATATATATATATATATATATATATATATATATATATATATATATATATATATATATATATATATATATATATATATATATTGCATTCACACATTGGATCCACACTCTGAACCTCTCACTGCAAAACATCTGACCAAAGACACTGTTAATGGGGAGATGTTTTTAAAACATCTCGCTATGTTAAACTCATTTAACATAATGGGTTTAATAATGGAAAAAGTCCGGCGGACCTTTTCCATTAGTATCAATCAGCTTTGGGGGTCATGGTATAATAGGGATCTCTTGTAATTGCTGCCATTATCCCTTTCTCCACAGCTGAAGTGATCTGCTTTGCAACACAATAACCAGCGCTTGCAAGTCTTAAAACCAGGACCCTGCACAACATAGCCACAACAAGTTAACAGTAAGCCATCTCAGCTGTAAGATGTCAGGATGATTTCTCTAACATCATGCAGAACAGTCAGTTTACCATAGGGAATGTACAATGTGGAAGCAGTAAACATTCCAATGATACATATACACACACACACACACATATATATGTATACATATATATATATATATATATATATAGACACATACATACACATATAAATATATAACTACTTAGAGATATGTATAAAAAGAGTATATATAGAGGGTGCACAGCATATCAAACAGCCATTATTCCTACAGTTGCCACCTTTTCAAATGGCCAGTGTTTGATTCTTTCCTACAAATGAGAATTATTGCATGAAACATATACCTACACACAATGCAAAGGACATGACACCACACACGTCTGCATACATAGACATTTTATTTGCGTACTATTTCAGTTGTTTATGCCATTTCTTATAGCAGTTAGTTGTTTGAAGTACATAATAACTGATTAATGCAACTCTCAAACAAAATATATGATAAAGTAATCTGCAAAACATAACTTACTTTGCTGTCTAGGCTAAGGCCTTCAAGTAGTACAACAGTAAAAAACACACTTAGAACCAATCAACACTTAATTACAGATGTAGTTCAGCAGCCTCCAATTACACTCTGTACGTAACCCCTAGGGGGAAAAGTATTAGTTGTCACAATGTAAATGTATCTGTTACATAACAATGCTTAACTTAAAATGTCAATATCACACTGACAAACAGAACTGTGCGTAAGACAGTAAGCTGTATCCCACCACTGTTCCTATGGTGAAATGTATGAAAATGTACAGCCATATACCTTAATGTTTCTTACTACTGATATCCCTCGCATGTTGTAACAGCCTAGGTTAAAAACATTTAATACCCCACCCCCATAAAATGTCTTACAAGGGCATATAACAGTGCTTTCCATACACTGACCTCCGGACTGTACAAGGTCACATACATTTTGTCCAGCTGTAGCCCTCATATATATGGACCCTACCCCACAATTTGTGTGGAAGTCCACAACATCACTGGAATGATAGAAGGAATGCCAGCACTAAATAATGATAGGCCATTACCTAACAACCTCTTACTCCATGACATCTGTGGAGGACAGAGGCTGAAACACAGGGCCATATTTGAAATATTGCTCTTATACATGGTAAACATTGCTGGTGTTATAGGATTGGTTGCAGCATACCCTTACTCAGGAATATGAAGTCAGAAACACAAATGGATGTTGCCATGTACTGATAGCAATCAACAGAGATAATGCCACTGATATGTCAGAGAAAAGACCTGTGTGGTGAACAGACAAAACATAGCCAATCCTCTGGCCATCATGTGGATAGGCCCACAGTTGAGAGCTATGCAGTCAGACTGCATTCCATGCAAAACTAGCATGTACACACAAACCCTGTAAAACTAGCAATATTCAATGCATATAACAGCAATAGTGACACTGTTCCTAGTTCTGGAACCTTATACAAACATGAAGTTGGCCTGTGTCTGTAAGTCCTGCTGTAAGAGGATTGCTATCTGCTGTCTATAACACTGCTGCCCACACACAGGAATGATGTCTTCCATAGAGGAAAGGTAAAGGGAAAACACCCACATGATGTAATAATTTACAGTAGTGGGTTGCTATGACATTGGCTATTGGAAGTACTACACAGCTGGCTGCATGCATTTAGCAAGTGGGGAACACCAACTGGTTCAGAGGCCATCACCTGATCATGAGCATCACCTACAAAAGCCATGCTGCAACCTATTCAAACCAGCTCAATCCCTGTAGTGGAGAGAGAGATAGAGAGCGAGAGAGAGAAATTAAAAAAATAATACTAAAAAACAAAAATACAACAAATAAAACAAACAAACAAGGAAAACATCCAAGTGGTTCAAAGAAGAGACCACAATAATAAAACTGGTATGTGAAACATGTCAGCATGTAATTGAATGTAGTACTTGGTCTGTAATAATGGGATAGATTATGTTGAAAGATTTATATGTGCCATCAAGACTTGCTGTAATGATGTCCTGCTGAACAACTGATATGGACATAGCATATGGCCCTGTGGGCAGTGGGCCATACCTGTCAACTGTGCAGATCTGCACAGAATGTCAAGAATTAAGCCATTATAGTGTTTGTTCTGTTCCTCCAAACATGTATATTAGTCTGGCAAATAGCTGAAGGTGGAAATAAAGAAGTCATGATAGACACATGAGTTTCAGATCCCAACACCTTTGGAACACTTTTGGGGTGAAATTCGTCGGGGCTAAGCATGATGAATATTCTACTTTGGAACAGTGATGGTAATGTGAAATGTATCATTCACAAACTTCATAGGTTTGTAATAGAAATATCTACAATCTGTTCCTATATATATATATCCCCTCTAATGTTAGGCTATATCCACATGTGAAACTCTGTTTCATAGCAAGTCAGAACAGTCAAGGTGTGAAGGTAGGAGGTTCAGAGTCTGGATCCGATGTCTGAATGCACTGGGTGGGAGGATGGCATAATGGTTAAGGTGTTTACCTTACAGACACAAGGTGCAGGGTTTGATTCTCACATGGGGTAATTGGCTAGGCTTGAAATGGCCCACAAGGGTGGTTAGCCTAGTACTAATCTATGAATCTATGAACCTATATATATATATATATATATATATATATATATATATATATACATGTATGTCTACATATATACAAACACCCACACACATATATATATATAAAATGTGTGTAAATGTATGTGTGTGTATATATATATATATATATATATATATATATATATATAATGTACATTTTACCCACTGTTGAATGACTGTGCTGCATGATATGCTTGAGAAAACATCATACATATCTGCAGCTTAGATAGCTTAGTGGTAAATTGCTGTGGCTTTGGTGTGCATGGCCCTGGGTTAGACACTGGCAAGGGCTGATAATTTATTTGCTGGCCAGAAGAAGGGCTGTTGGATACAGAGTGATTAAGGCACCTCTAAGCAGTTGTAAGTGGGTGCAAAAATGGACAGTTATGCATGGTGTGAAATTCTTGTTGGGAACAGATTGCCCTTTTTTTGTTAAGGTGATAGTGGAATTTTGGGGAAGGATGGAAGGTACATTTGGGGAGGTAGTTTGGGTCAGAAGACAGACAAGACAGCATACAGGGGTGGTATATTACACATGTGGTGGGCAAACACCTTGGACGGGGAGGGGTGTTTGTAAATTGGAAGCCCATGAGCATCCAAATGGAAACAGTGGGACTAAGGTCCCCCCGTTGGGCAGTCACCACTGCACCTTTATGGCCCTGAAGATGGCTGTGCTGAAGGCTGAGCAGGAGTTGCAGGCTGACCCTCTAATTGTGCCACGAGAGTCTCAAGCTGGTGTAGCAGATCCTCCAATTCTCTGTGGAGCTCCCTATGCACCAAACCCTGGACCTGACTTCAGGTGACAGGATCCTGTCTGTGCCCACTCCTGGGGGTGGGGGATGAGAACCATCACCTGAGATGGTTCCACCTGAAGGTAGTGCAGGTCTAGCAGATGAGGAGGTCCCGGGGTGGGTCCCACACATGCTGTGGCCTGGTGCCACAGCCAGATGAGGTGGGAGAAGTGGTTATGCAATATACCTAACAACCTGTCAGTGCAAGATGTGTGGACAGAGATGAACATAATGGTGAAACAAATGGCCTACAGTAGGGGCATATCTGAAACATTACCCTTATACAGTGGTTACAACAGTCCATACACCACTATTACAATGGCAACTGTTACAGATCTACACCATGGCATATCACAATACCACGTTCCACACCTTTTACAAGCTGTAATGTGATCCTAACATGAGCAATGAATGTGTAATATGGAATCTTATGTTAGGACAACAAATATGGGGACTACATACCTTAACAAACACTGGAAGCATATGTGTGCACGCACACCAAATAACATATTGTAGAAGCAGCTTCTGAGGTACTGACAGCATTCACTCTTCTTCAGTATGCACCTTCCATCAAGTACAGGGCCTCAATGTCACACCAAGTAATGGTCTGCTGTCCAAGAAGTATGTCCATGACATTTGCCCACTCACTTGCAACAGAGGCAGCTGTGGCTTGCACATATCTTACAAACCATGGAATGGATCCCATATCCAAAAGGTAGCACTCAGGAGTGGGAGACATAGCCTTACCTCATTATTACATATACCATATCAAACAGTGCAGACAGTCATGTATGTGACTATGAAGTACGGGACAACATTAATGCATAAAATAAACAGCTGCCCACCCAACACAGATGACAACATGTGTTGCAAACTGGTCATGGAGGCTGTCCAAAAACATGCAACAACACTGAGGGATTTGCAGGAACGTCTAGCAAGTACTGCCTGTGCAGTACCTGTGTCAACAATTGCCTGGACTCTGCATACGTGTAGCCTATGGGTTAGGGTAATCAGATGGAAGATTTGTTCCACAGGAAACATCATCTAGGGCTCTCTACAGGTAGCATATGCATAACATCAAGTCTCCCAAAGGCATGTGTTGCAATATGTAATGATGTACCGAGACTAAGGCTGAAACCTACAGGCAGTATTAATAAAGATACATGTGGTGCACAAGCAAAACCTCACTCCACCTCAGGCCCACCATCCCCATCTGTACCTTGTAGGTGCCAGTGTATAACTTTAGGTTTTCAGTTCATTAGCAGGAACTAGGTTGGTAGACATGGTGTTCTGAATTTGGAACACTGCAAAATTACCCTCATGTGTGGCCCATAGTTGTCAAGCATCTGCAATAAGGCTGAGGATGGGAAGGGTTGTCATCATGAAACACAATAGTGGACTGAAGCATACATCCAAAACTTGCTAAGAATGACTGTATCTGAACACAGTCAAGGTCATGAATTGTGCCAGACATAACCCTGACTCTGCAGCAATAGTGAAGGCACTGTGTGACCTCCAAGGGCTGTGCACATGAGCTGAACTTACAATCCGGCAGAGTTGGGGGACATATGTAGGCCAGAGTGACCAAATAATGGCAAGTGAAGATGGGCCATGCTAGTATAACCCTTCCAGGAATAGTGACTTCACTTAACAGGTGCTGCAATAAACCATTGTGTTAAGGGTATGGACACTTATGCAACCCACATATTGCATGCATCTCAATCAGCATCTGCACAACTAACACATTTGTTTGATATTGTATTTGATTGCACAGGTCATATGTCACTTATCAGGTGTGTGTAATGTTAACATATGCAGTATTGTGGCTCCATTGCATATCAGGGAAGAGGATGGCATGTCAATAAGGGTGTGTACACTCCTCATAGCCACAGTAAGCTTTGAAGGTTGTCAGTGTAATTGGATTTTATTGCTCATACATGCACTGCTGATGATGAGATCTGCAAATTAGATGGCAGGCATTCACTATTGACATCTGTCCTCATATCATCCCAGGTATGTGTCAGACAAACACATAGGGGCTCTGAGCAACAGAGCAAACATAACTGCCACACATATACACATTCAGCAATGGTGTGTACACTCGTGAGGTATGGTGCACAGTACATGCCAGGGTGCTGAACAGGTGCATAGCAATACTGTGTACAGGAGTGCAGTGTGTTCCAGGGGAAAGGACATCACCTGCTAACACAACTCATGCATCACAGAGATGTATAATGTTGGTAACAAGGATTGAGTATAGCTGCGGTGCATGCTGTTGAGTGCCATTTGTCATGCATATTGACTGTTGGGTAATGAGAGGTCTGTGTAATATCTTTGTGCCACCTCATCTGTAGGTAAGTGTGTGTGTGTGTGTGTGTGTGTGTGTGTGTGTGTGTGTGTGTGTGTGTGTGTGTGTGTGTGTGTGTGTGTGTGTGTGTGTGTGTGTGTGCGTGAGTGTGCGTGTGCGTGTGTGTGTGTGTGTGTGTGTGTGTGTGTGTGTGTGTGTGTGCGTGTGCGTGTGTGTGTGTGTTTGTGTGTGTGAATGTGTGTAGAGGTAAGCAATGATGTACAGGTCTTAAATTTTGTTTTTTGTTTTCCCCTTACAGGCGGCAAGATGGCAGGGTCCCTCCTGCAGGCAAACTGATGTTAATGTCCATACAGACTCTGACAATGATAATAGGTATGGTGAGGCACAGGCAGGGTTGTCAGGGGCTCAAGCTGTGCCATCGGTTGACATCCCACTTTTAGCCACCCCATCCCTGCACACAGTCACAATGCCTATACATACCCCATCACCAGTGGTCATAGATGAGGGACAGTTGGCAGGTGGTGGCATGGGACAGGATAGTGTGGTGACTATGGCAAGTCTGTCTGTACACAGCAGCATAGCAGGATGACCGGTGAAGTACTACACTGGCAGATGTACAGGGGTGCTTGTAGGAGGGCTGCTGGACATCATGCCCCTGGCAGATGTGCCACAGCAGGTGTCACCAGATGCATGTTTCAGGCAATCATGGAGGCACAGGCACATATGGAACGTTATACCAGACAAGGTCTGAGGCTCCAGAGGGCTACTCTTTCTGCTGTACTTGACAACATCCATGATCTTGCAGGTGCCCACCATTATTTTGCAGAGGTCCTGAATAGGCTGGGTAAGATAGTGGGGATCCTTGACTGTGCAATGTCTGTGTTAGAGCATATGGTGGGAGTAGGGCGACAGCCACATGGAAGTAGTTCAGCAACACCAACAGGTGGTGGTCTACATGGACATGCAACAAGTCACAGCCATTCCCATAGTGGCATTACCAGCACCAGCACTGCAGGTGGGGTGCTGTCCACACCACAACACAGAAGGCCATGTGCATGTGGTCCTGGACGGTCCCAACAGGGACCCGGATCCAGTGGACATTTGTCATCAACAGAGGAGAGTACCATATCAGGGCTTGTACCTGGTAGTGCCCATGAAACCCCTGGCAGGCACAGTTCCCATGTTTGTGGCCGAACATGGTGAACTGTACAACCTCCCAGGTATGATCTGCAGCTGTCCAACAAACCTCTGTATAGGGCAGCCACATGGCAGAACTGTGTGTATACATACATACACATGACCAACACAGCTAGGGCACCTCCATAGCTACACACACCGCATCTGCACAGCCCAATTGATAACGAAACCCTCTAGCACACACACTCATGATGTCAACCAAACAGCTCAGCCTAGGTCTCTAGCAAACCCACAATACACCCTGTGCATATGAGAATACCTGTGTCACATCACTGTTATCCATACCATCGATGCAGGGACAGGCTAATATAGTTCTGCTGCACAGGTTGAATGTACTAAGTAATGCTGTGTCATATCCTGGGTGCAGCTGAACACAAGTGACAGGTCTGTATAACAGTTACTGCATGTGCCACATGGCTGAAAGGTCTGAGGGGTGTATACAGGTGAGTGCATGGTGGCTGATATCAGCAACCCTTCTACAGTGGACAATGGTAAGTGTATTGGGTGGCACACACCAAATGTTTGTGAATAACACACACACACACACACACACACACACACACACACACACACACACACACACACACACACACACACACACAGGCTTTGGTGTTGATGCAATACACAGAGAATACTTTACACATGGATGTACTTAATTTTGCAGTGAACCGATTTTAGCCTATGCTCTTCCACCAAGACAAAAAAGGCAAAACATCACATCAGTAAATAATCATTTTGCCAGTTTAATGTCATTGACGATGGTACTGGCAGGGTATATGTCCTCTTCCCCAGTGCAATCCTGGAGTTGGTAAGCGTAGGTGTGCTGGTGTGGGTGGCACAACCCTCCACTTTGGAAGGTGTGGGGTGGTGTAGAACCACACATAGTGTGACTGACAACTACTTAACCTGTTAACATAAACTGTACAGTATTACAGCAGACTAAGTGGGGGGATACACACAAAACTAACCCCATGAGGGTGGTTGTGCTCACAACATCCACACCCAACTATATATACCAACTCCAGTATCGCTGTACAGCGGGGAAGAGGGCATTTACACATCCACTACTAGTTTTGATGGAATGGATTTCCACAAGATGATTCCTTTGAAAGAACATTTCCCCCAGGCCCCGGACAGATGGTTGGGAATGATTTTTGAAAATAAAAATAGAAAACCCCTTCCCTAAACACATTAAAATTAACAATAATAGAACCCTAAAACCCGGGGTTTTTTGTAAATAATGGGGTTTTGGCCTTTAATTTTTACACACCCACATTTTGGATAGGGGTTCCAAATTTTTGGGTTAAGGGGAAGGGCCTCAACCCGGGCCTTTTACAAAGGGAATGGGGGTACCTGGTGTTTAAAAAAATAAAACCCAAAAACAACTTGGTATTTTTCCATTTAAAAAACCCCTAAAGTTTTGACAACCCAAACCTTTTACCCGGTGCAAACAACCCCTTTTCCATTAATCCCTTCTTTACAGGGGTAATTTTTAACAGCCCCAGGGAAAAATTGGGGGCTGGTTTTTTGTTAAAAACATTCCCCTTTTTGGGTTTAAAAATGCAGTGGCCTCAAAGTGGACCTACAAAAATTAAAATTTTTAAAACCCTTTGAAAGAAGGGGAACCCAACCCACACCCCCCTTTTTAAAATTTACTCACTTGGAAAAACCAATGAAAATGCCTGGACATTTTTTCCCAAAAACACCCCAATTGACCAAGGGGGGTGGGAAACCCCGGGGTTTTTCAATCAAATTTACAAAAAAAGCATTTATTCTCCCCGGGAAAAGTTTTGGGTAGGGTTTTTATCCCCTCTAAAGAAAACCTATCCCTTAATAATGAAGGCCCAAGGGGCATGTTTTAAATGTGCCCCAGAAATCCCGTATCCTACAAATATAAAAAAACTTTAAAACACACAGCCAAACCCAAGGGGAAAACCCCCGCCAATTTTAACCCCCTTTGTCCCAAAGGGGGTTATTCCGGGACTCAATTCCAATTTCCCTTGGGGAAAAATGAACATGGGAATTTTAAAAATTCCCTTTCAGCAAAAGGGGGATTTCCCAACTAAAGGCAATGGGGGTTTTATGGGTAAACCCCAGGGTAACAACTACAATTTACAAACACAAAGAACTGTTATTTCCCGGAATTAAAAACACTTTTTAAAACCCTTTTGTTTTTTCCCTCTAAAGTGCATGGCCAATTAACTACTTACAGGGGTAAGGCATTCCCTTTAAATGTAATCTAACAGATTTCCAAATAATACAATTTTTCCGTTTTAACCCAAAATTCCAAACCGCTTAAACCCAAAACCCTTAACCCCCGTATTCCAAAGTCCGTTTGGGATCCCAGGGGTTAGAACCCAAGTAAATACAATCCGAATTAACCCTTTTTCCTTGGGAAAGGGTTTTTTTTAAATATAACGTAATAAATACCAAAAATGCAAGTTTTTACTTTAAAAATTTTTAAATTTTTGGGAAAATTTAACTACCCAAATTTTCCCTACAGGGAAAAATTGGGGGTTTACTAATTTTATAAAACCCGGGGTTTTACATAAGTATATATACATTTTAATTTAATTAAAACACAAAAACATTTATTAATTAAATAATTATTAAATATATTATATATTAATTATCATTTAATTAAATTTAATAAATTGCTTAAATTAATAAATTTTAAAGGGTTTTAATGAAACTAAAAAAGGGAATTGCCGTTTAAAAATAAGACCTTGGGGCAAAATTAAAGCTTTAAAATGCCCAAAAAACCTTACCAAAAGCCGTTTTTAAAAACAAAAAACAATTGATGGAACCCAATGACACATAAAATTTTTTTAAATTTAAATAAATAATTAAATGGGTTTTTGTTTTTCAAATATATTTAATAAATATATATATGCCGTTTTATTTAAAATATAATTTTTATAAAATATTTAAATTAAATTTTTTTAAAACACAACACAAACCCCAAAAAATATTATATATATATATAAAATATTTTAAATTATATAATATATATATATATATATATATATTTTTGTATACAAAAAAATATATATATATATATATATATATATATATATATATATATATAATATTTTAATTTTATATAATTTAAAGTAGAAAAATATTATATATTAATATATATTTTTATATATATATATATATATTAAAATATATAAAAAAAAATTTTTTATATATATATATATATATATATAAAATGTTGTATGTTTTACACCTGGTTCCAGAAAAATTACTACTTTAAGAATGGGAAAACCTTTGAAAAACAATGCTTTTTTTAATAAATTACCAAAAAACAAATAAACATAAAAACAATATGTTTTTAAGGGGCATACAACCTTTTTAATTTAAAATATTGTAAATATTTATATAATAATAATTAAATAAGTTAGTAAAAATTTTATAAATTTTATTTATTAAGGATTAGTTTTTTAAATTATATATTTAAAAATTATTATTATAACATATATATATATATATATATATATATATATATATATATATAACCAACCCAAAACTATTAAAATTTTAATATTTTTATTTATTTATTTATTATTATTATTTTTATTTAATTTAGGGGGTTTTTGTATTAATCATAACCCCAATTAAATTTATATTTAATTTTTTAAAAAAATATTTTAAATAAATTTATTTAATTATAAATAATATGAATGAGGGGTTATTAAACAAATTTGGAAGTTTTTGGTTTTTTATATTATTTATTATTTTTATTTAAAAAATATATATTAATTAAATTTTTTTATAATATTTTACAACAACACACCACCTTATTAAATATATATATATATATATTATATATATATAAATTTTAAATTTATAACCTACCCATTGGCCCAAACCCTACCAAATTAAGGAACCCTGGGTTTACCCAAAAAAATTTTCCTTGCCCCCTTTAACCCAAAAACCAAAAAAAAGGGTAAAAATTTTTTCCCAATTACCGACCCAACATTTTTTGGGGTTTTTTTTTTTTTTTTTTTTTTTTTTTTTTTTTTTTTTTTTTTTTTTTTTTTTTTTTTTTTTTTTTTTTTTTTTTTTTTTTTTTTTTTTTTTTTTTTTTTTTTTTTTTTTTTTTTTTTTTTTTTTTTTTTTTTTTTTTTTTTTCTTTTTTTAATAGGGTTTGGGGCCCCCCAAATTTGGGAGGCCCAAACTCTTGGGTTTTTTGACATTAAAGGGAAAAGGTAAAAATCTTTTTTCCAAAAGGGTTTTTTTGGGGAAATCCCCTTTTGGGACCCCGGGAATTTTTTTTCCCCCTTTTTTTTCCAAGCCCAAAAAAAAAGGGGTTTTTAAAACCAGTGACTTTTAAATGGAAAGGTGTGCTGCATTTAACTTATGAGGAATAAGTCACTGCAATGAGGAGTTCATTCGGAACACAAGCCATTTAGAATCGTTATTGGTTTTTGTGATAGTTCGTTTCCATTTATGGTGTTTACTTTAACAGCAAATATATACTTGAACTGGTAAGAGTTTGGCTTTTATGCAAGTGATGTTTACAGTTTGATTGGTGTTCAATCACTTATCGGCATTCCCTGGTATCGAATATATATATATATATATTATATATATACATAGCTTCATAGGTAGGTACTAGGCTATTGGCCCTAGGGCCTATACAAGCCTAGCCAAATAGGTACCCTGGCTTTCGCCACCCAAGAAAATTATTTTCCTGTGCCCCTGTCAAGCAGAACCATAGAAGTGATCCCCGGGGTGAATTTCCTATTACCGATCCAATCATCAAGATTTTTCTTGAATAGTGCTAATGAGCAGCTCTGTTTGACATAGATAGGTAGTCTGTTCCAGAGTATGGGAAATCTCTGGGACAGGAATCTTTCCCTCCAGCATGTTCTGTTTATTGTGGTGACAAGGTTTAGGTCCCTAGGCATGTAGCTCAGAGGAATTGGGATTTCTTTAAGTGGAGCATGTCCAACAGCTCTGGGTTTGACATAGCTTTGTATGTTAGGCAAAGATTGCCTCTGAGTAGGTGATGTGCGACAGAGTAAAGCTGGAGTGTTTTGAGACGGTC